>NC_136492.1:145657018-145669518 GCF_053919585.1 Euprymna scolopes
TTATAGAGGTACAGGATGCTTTCGGGTGTTAGAAGTTTTCTAGCACAGTAGAGAGAGCCCATCTTCCTTGCAGCGGCCCTGGCAATGCCTTCAATGTAATTGTTCCAACTTATGTTTCCTGTGAACGTTAGGCCAAGAAGTTTGAAAGATGTACTCTCAGAAAAAGAGTCGTTGGCCATTGCTATAGGTGGTAGAGAAGGTTTCTTGTAATTATTGAATGAAACTAGTTTAGTCTTGGCGGCATTGACCGTGACCATCTATTTTTTTCCCCATTCCACTACTGATTGGAGGTCATCCTCTAGTGTTTCTGCCATTTCTTTAGATATGTGTTCATTTGTTTTCTTGTCGTGCCTGTTATAGAGTGTAGTGTCATCAGCATATATACCCATCTCAGAGGCAATTTTGTTGGGGAGGTCATTTATGAATATCAGGAACAGTAGAGGTCCAAAGATAGATTCCTGAGGCACTCTCGCATTTATATCATATTGTTTAGATGTACGATCGTCGAAGACAACCTGGATTTTTCTCTTATCAAAGAAGGATTTAATTATGTTAAGTATTCTACCAGTGATACCGTATGATCTAATTTTCCTGATGATACCCTTATATATATATATGCTAGCAGTTCAGCTCAGCTTTGCTCGGGCCCTATGTACTGTTCATAAATTTATGTGCATATATATATATATATATATATATATATATATTAAAAAGTTTGACTCATATCCAGATAACTTACATCTAAAATTTCGAGCGTTTAGACCCAAAATTGGCGGAGGAGTTTGGTAGAGTCTGCAAAGATCAACTTTTTCAACTTTGACCTCTTGCCAGCCATATTTTCGCCCAAAAACTGATTAAAAAACTTGCTTCATGTCTGAATCTCCTTTATGTAAAATTTCAAATGTTTAGACCCAAAATTGGCTGAATAGTGTGCTAGAGACCACAAAGATTGAATCTTCTGAACTTTGACCACATGGCAGGTAAATTTTCGACCAAAAACTGATTAAAAGCTTGCCCTATGTCTTATTACACTTTATGTAAAATTTAAAATGTTTAGACCAAAAGTTAGCTGAGTACTTTGGTAGAGACCGCAGAGGTCAAATCTTTTTTAAATTTGACCCCAATTTTGACCTCTGAACATTTATTTTTTGGAGCTCAAATTAAATTAGAAAGTTTGATCCATGTCCAAGTAACCTACATTTAAAATTACAAGTGTTTAGACCCAAAATTGGTGGAGGAGTTTGGTAGAGTTTTCCACGGTCACATCGTTTGGGAGCCAAATTACTGGCTGAAATCCGATTAAAAAGATTTTCTCAAATCTCAATACTCCTTACGTCAAATATCGAGTCTGTAGACTGAAAATTGACAGAGCAGTTTGGTAAGGAAATGTACACACAAAGATACACACAAAGACAATTTCACTTTATATATATATATATATATATATATATATATATATATATATATATGAAAGCCACTTTATGCATTTGTGTGAGTTTCTTCCTTATAGATTCTGAAATGGCTGGTTCTATCTTTTGCAAATTTCAAACAAAGCTAATTTATATGTCTGGCAGTGTTCTTAGATATGTTTTGTACAGAAATTCATTCGATAAATATCGAAAATAGAAAAAATCCGGTCTTAAACATAGTCTTTTTCTCTTATAGATAAAAAAGAATAATTTTTACAAGGGGATATTTTATGTTAGACCGGTCAGGAGAGATAATAAAATTTCAGCAAATTATTTCTTCATAAAAAACGAATTTATCTAGAGATACAGATCGAATGATTCCCAGTTTACGCCTGAATGTACCTCACTATTTTATTTGAATGCTTTTTAGTTCAATTTATGATAAAAAAGAAGTACCATTTAAAATCGCCACAAATCATTTCTTTGTTTGCATATTTTAAAACTAAACATTAATCAGGAGTGACTTTTCCAGGGCATTCATTGCCAAGCCCAAATATCAGCTGACCTGATATTGTAAGCAAACATAGATAATGATGAATAACATTATTGTTATTTAAAAAATGGTTTTGCAAATCAGTCCACCACGTAAATTATTCCTTGTAGTATTTAATAATCAATAGAGAATGAATTCTATAATAATGCATACGCAATCTGCATAAATTAAAATATCAGATTTAAGTGTCTTTCTTTCTTCTTTTTTTTTTACACAGTGATCACCACTTATCAAGGCCCGGAAGCCACTCAGGTTATTGCAAGTACATTATGTTAGTGGGGAGATTTGATGAAGTGTTTAATTAAGGGGGCGGTTCATTAGGAATTTGTTAACATTGGATTTGAAGACATCCAAGTTGTAGTCCGGAGGGAAGCAGGCAGACAGAACAGAGTTCCACAGGCGTGCAGTTCTGAGAAAGAAGCTTTATTCATGGAAACCACGTTTTGATTTAGGCACAGATATAGAGTGGGGGAAATTTTTCACAGTGGATTCAGCTAGACGAGTGTTTTTCGTGAAAGATTGGCGAGGGGGGACCAGAGATTGGAGTTCAGACGATCACCTGCCATGGAAATAACGCTAAAACAAGGATAGGCTCGCAACGTCTCTTCTGTGGGAAAGAGGTTGCAGGGTACAGAAAAGGGCATCCCCCACTAAGCCACAAAGTCTATTTTGTACTCTGTCGTGTATGACCAGGTAACGCCAGGCTGCCAGTATATATATATATATATATATATATATATATATATATATATATATATATATATATATATACATATATATACATATACATATATATACATATACATATATAAATACATATACATACACGTATATAAATACATATACATACACATATATAAATACATATACATACACATATATATACACACACACACATATATATATATATATATATATACTAGCAAAAATACCCGTCGTTGACTGGGTTCAAAAACAGCTTACAGAAAATGGACTCTGATTTAGGAAAGTATGATAGGTTATGAAAAGGAAGGGTTGTAAAGAGATAGCTTCGAATTTGGGGGTATCAAAAACAAAGCAAAATATGATGAAAGTAAAAATAAAATAGATAAACCCCATGATTAGTATACCATACCTGTTCACACTGATTTAGTATACCATACCTGTTCACACTGAAACACTTAGTACAATATTCTGTGGAACTATATTTAAAAACCTTATTAAACTTTGTGGCATATTTCTATTCTATGGAGGTCAGGCATGAACGAACACCCCATAGTGTTATTATACCATATTTTTTTTAATTTTAATTTTTTTATTCAATTTTCATCTCAAACAAGGCACAGTGCCACTTTGAAGCAGGGGGCTACTATCAGGGACTTAATTAGTGGGGTCATTATAAAGGGAGATGAGCAGAAAGATGTTTGTTAACATTACATTCGAACTTCTGCATATCAGTGCAGTTGGGAAAGCAGAATCCCGGAACGGAGTTCCAAAGACCCGCAGTTCTGGGGAAGAAACTATTGGAGTAAAAGGCTTTCTTGCACCTAGGGATCTCTACTGTAAAGGGATGAGACTTAGTAGCTTGTCGGGTTTGTCGGGGGTAGTTACGTTGGGGAGGTACAAGTGTTTGCAGTTCGTCAAAGCATTCACCATTGAAGTATTTGTAGAACAGTCAGAGGGATGCAACATCTCGTCGATGGGACAGAGGCTGAAGCCTAGATGACAGTTCAGGACCTATCAGGTTGGCGACTCTCTTTTGAACCCTGTCCAGGAGCGAGAGACAAGCAGAAGATGCACCAGCCCAGATATGACAACAGTACTCCATACATGGGCGAATGGTTGCCTTATAGAGGTATAGGATACTGTCAGGCGTAAGTAGTTTTCTATCACGGTAGAGGGAGCCAACCTTCCTTGCAGCAGCCTTGGCAATGCTCTCAATGTATCTATTCCAGTTCATATTCCCTGTAAACGTTAGGCCGAGGAGTTTAAAAGAAGTACTTTCAGGCAATGTGTTCTTGGCCATTGCTATTGGTGGTAGAGAAGGTTTCTTGTAGTTATTGAAGGAAACAAGCTAAGTCTTGGCAGTATTGAATGTGACCATCCATTTTTGTCCCCATTCCACTACAGATTGGAGGTCATCCTCTAGTGTTTCTGTCATTTCCTTGGATATGTGTTCATTTGTTTTCCTCTCATATCTGCTATAGAGAGTGGTGTCATCGGCAAATATACCCATCTCCGAAACAATTTCATCAGGGAGGTAATTTATGAATATCAGGAATAATAGAGGTCCAAGGAAGACCCCTGAGGTACTCCCGCATTTATGTCATATTGTTTAGATGCACGCCCGTCGAGGACAACTTTGATTTTTCTATTACTTAAGAAGGATTTAATTACATTATGAATTCTTCCAGTGATTCCATATGATCTAATTTTCCTTAGAAGACCATCGTGCCATACCCTGTCAAAAGCCTTAGATATATCAAGTGATACCGCTCTACCCTCCCCTGTTTTGTCCAATGAAAGGTATATACGTTCAGAAACTACAGTTAAGATATCTGCTGTTGAACGGGCTTGCCTGAATCCATATTGTTTGTCAGTCAGGAGTTTAGCAGCTGTTAGGTGCTGGACTAGGGCTTGATTAACTAAGGACTCATATATTTTGGCGAAAAGCGGGAGGAGGCTAATGGGGCGATAATTTAGTGGGTCAGTTCTTTCACCAGAATTCTTGAAGACTGGTACCACAGAGGCGGTTTTCCAGCAGTCGGGAAAGCAAGATTCGTTAAGGCATTTATTGTAAAGTTTGGAGAGAACTGGAGCAACCTCGGCAGAGCATTTTTTTAATAGCACAGCCGGGATGAGATCTGGTCCATATGCTTTTGAGGTGTCTAGGTTTTTTATAATAGCATGTACCTGAGAAGGGGTGATTTTCAAATCGTCTAGTGTGGCGTCTGTTTGCAGAGGAAAATCAGGGAGGGAGTGGTGTACCGAGTTCAGTGTGGAGTTTGAGGCAAACTGACTAGCAAGCAGATTAGCCTTGAAGTTGCCGTGCAAGCAACATCATGATTGTTTGATAGTGGGGGAATAGTTGACTGTCCATTATTTACTACGCTGTTGTAGATTTTCCAAAAACTCCGGGTTCCTAATTTCTGTGCTCCGATGCGTTTTCTGGTAGTTTCAGAGTAATCTATCTTAGCTGTCTCTATCACTCTCTTACAATTATTTCTAGCTTCTATAAACTTCTGTTTATTTGAGCTGGACTTATGTCGGTTGAATCTGTGGAACGCATGCTGCCTTTGACAAATGGTAGCTGCACAAGCAGAAGTAAACCATTGGGGAGAGTGGGGCTTGCTATAGAATTTCCATGCGGGAACATGTGCTTCAATTGCAGTTTTGAACCATTCGGTGGTCTCATTTGCACACTGTTCCGCTGGAAGAGTAAAGATATTTTGCCATGGGCATCTCTGATGAGTTCCCTGATGGCTTCCCAATCAGCCTTTTTGTAATACCTCGTTGTTTTGAGTAGTGGGTCTTCAGTTTTGGGGCGAGAATTTAGGCTGATTTCTGCCATTATCACAGAGTGATCAGCATTCCCGAGTGGGCTGTGGGCATTTGTTGTACAGTCATCGGGAACCGTTGTCAGAAAGAGATCTGGAAGTGAGGCATGTTGATCTTGCTGGTCTGGGAAACGTGTCGGAAATGTAACCAACTGAGATGAATAGGGAATGGGATATAGAGAAGCTATGTGTTGCGCTACCAGCTACGTCTGTGTGATTAGAGAATCCTAGCCAGTTACTGTGGTGGACATTGAAGTCACCAAATACATGTATTTTTGTGCTAGTATCGAGGGAGAGTGCTATATCTATGCTGTCTGAGACTTTGTTTATTAGGGTACAGTCTTGGTTTGAGGGATAGCGGTAGAGAAAATACAATATTGTGTTGCATATTTAGTCTGAAGCACATAAAGGCCTGGTCCTCTGATTCTAGTTTTATTTCTCTAGTCAGGGGGAGGGTGTTACGAATATAGACTCCAAGCCCATGCATATGTCTGTCCGAGTCCTTACGGTAGAGTGGGAGATAACCAGGCATGTTAAAGTGGTTAGAGGGAATGGAGGATGAAGGTTAGTTTCACTTAATGCTAAGATATCCGGGGTGTTTACAAGGAGAAATGACTCAACATCATCTAAGTTAGTTCTAAGCCCGCGGATATTAGTAAATGCAAGCCTCAAGGGAGGAGGCAGGTTGGTTTTCTTTGAGTTTGGTCCTGGTTTAAACGTAACTTTTGCTTGAGCTGTCATTTTATTTTATTTAAAAGTTTCAGTTAGGGTGAGGGAGTGAGGGGTGCTGGACAATTAGTTGTGCAGAATATCAGACATGCAATACAAGTAGACCATCAGCTGTCCTCACCCACAGAATTGTGGCCTCAGGAAAGCCCACCGGGGATGAGTGCAGGGTCCTTTTCCATGCGCGACATGGCACTACAAACATCCCGATATTTTACAACTGTTGATGGAGCAACCGCTCTAAGCGCTACCAAAGAGTTAGGGCTCCTGTACTATCAGTCGGAAACAGCAACCAGGAACTGTCAATCCGGTACCCTAAATCCATTAGGCAAAGCCAGCCCAGTCCAACTGCACCAACATATATGGCACTGAAGCACCCCACTGTGTGCAGTTTAGGGAGATGGAATGTAGCGGGAGCGGGGAAAAGCAGCGTTCATTGCCCTAGTCAGGAAACAAGGTCAACCACTGGGTGATTCAGACGAGTCCCTGTGATAGTACCTCTACGCCTGGCCAATAGGCAAAGAAGGATTATGAACACCGGGTGATAGACAGAGCTTATCTCCTCCTTAAGCAGTTTAGGTTTGCCAACCGGTGATTTGTTTGAGTCACCAGCTCTAGGAAGGTTGTCGTCCAGGACTGAAGAGGCCTCCCTCCCCTAGGTTTAACTTCAGAGTTTTTCTTCTCCTAGGCGGATGACCTGGGAAGATCTATGAGTCCATCAGCTCCAAAGGGGTTCGCCCCGCGCCTGGGTCCTAATCCAGGTGTTTCTGCGACCCCGCATGGGTAGTTAATATTGATTGGTTATTTAGGTTAATATCTCCTGAAAAAATCGGGTATTTAGGTTAACATCTACAGAAAAATTTCATTCCTCAAACGTGGTTAAAAAAGGACATTAGTATTCTTTCCATTTTCATTGTTAATGGAAGAGGGGATAAGTAATGGTTTAGTAGGTTTAGGATTAGAGTATGATTTACTTGCTGTTAGAAATGATGATTTGGTGCAATATTTTGTGAATATTTAGTAAGACTGAAAGATAAGATATATGCTCAGTATAGATACAAGAGGACATTTGATATGGAGTACAGTTATACCTAATAGATATAGGTTATTGCATATTCTGTAAGCATAGTTAAATATAGATGGATGGATAAGTAGTATTGTATACGAATGCATGGAATTTTAGACAATTTGAGTAATTTGAGTAAGTTGCCTTTAGACTACAACGAAGGAGAATGACTTTGCCTTTCTCTTAATATCCGGAAGTTTGTATTTCAATGATTACCGGTTTAGTTTGTGTAATAATTGTTGCAATACTATCTCTTAATAAAGAGATATTAATGGTTACTCTTCATTATAGATTACTTTAAGTCAATGTATAGGACTATGGCTAGTAAGTATTTACTTAGAAGCTTAGTTATGGGTTAGGAGTTATAATCAGGTGCATGCCTAGGAAATCTTTAGGTGTTAACGGGTATCGATTTACGAGTTTGTTAGGGTCAAGGGCGGAGAGCAAGGACCTCTCTAAGTTACGTGAAACGGATTAGGTTTGGTGGCAACTTAGGAAATAGAGCAGTTTGATTTGTTAGTGATCAGGAGAAAGAGAATTTAAGTAAAAAAGAAAAAGGTTTGTCATGCAAAACAGACAAGGCAGTCATCTTGGAGGTAAAGTATCTATAGGGGGTACTTAGTATACAACCAGCAGTATTTTTCAGTTTTGAGAGGAATTTTAGGTACAATAGTTTCATGGTTTGTTGTACAAGTCCGTAGTCTAGGTCAGGGACGAAGCACTTCTAATATTGTAATTGGGTTTATTTAATTTTAAAAGTAGTTGAATAGAGTATTATGAGGTGTTCTACTTAGCTTAGGGGTAGAATAAAAATTTAAGGTAATATTCAAAGTGATACAAGGAATTTCATGAGAATTAGATATATGATCACTGGATGTTGAACTGCTCAGGAGAATAAATATTTGTTCAGACTGAAACATAATTATCAAAGTATACTTACGCAGATAGATATGAAAAGTCTTTATTAAAGTCTGTGTCTATTTCCATTCTATGGAGGCCAGGCGCGAACCCAGACCCCACAATTTTATTATACCATCCATATTTAAGTTAAAACATACTTATCAAAGTATTCTTATGTACATCTATATCAAAAACACTTGTAAACGTTTCTTTTATTAATTTTAAAATTTTTTATTTCCATACTTTGTGAACCAGGCGCATACGCAGACCCCACAATTTTAATGAATCATCATTATGCTAGATCAAACATACCTATTCCTGTGTCTCGATATATCTTCTATCATTATATGTGATCAGTTTTCTATAATAGTGAACCATATAGGAGCCTATTCGTGACCAGACACACACACAGACATTCAGCTTTATATATATATATGTAAAATCATTAATCAATAGGTAGTACATATTTATGTCTTCCTGGATTTACTCATTATTGTATAACAAAAATAGATCATTGCTTGGAATTGCTTTTAGTTATTTACGAACTTTGAATTATGTAAGATCGTGTAAAATCCATAATTGGTAGAGTTTGGCTCTTCTTCAACAAAGTTCATAAATGAATGCCTACAAAATGCCTCCAATAAGTTTCCAGACTTTTTTGATAGTACCCACATGAAACTTTGGTCCCTTTCGAAGTAATCTTCTCCGGCTGCAATCCACTTATTGTACTGTTTCAACAAGTTCTGAAATGCCGCATCGAAGTCATCTTGAGTGAACGTCTCAATAACCCTTGTCAAAGACTCTTTCATCTTCTTAATTGTATAACAACAGCCTCTAAAGTTTTCCTTGAGCTTAGTGAATAACCAAAAGTCACAGGGAGCAAGGTCTGGACTATAGGGAGGGCGAGGAACTTTTTTGATGCCCATCTTGGTCAAATCGTCTGTAGTCTTCTCTGAGCACTTTTCGGACAAACTTTGTGCAAATCTTTTGTGTCTTCAGTTACTTGCGAATAATTGTGTGTACAGTTCCCACACTGACATCAAACTGTGCACTTATTGTCTTTATAGACACAAAACGAAATGAAATTCATTATTATTTTCTGTTCTGACTTCCTTACTCCTCTCACACCTCTCATCATCCCTCACAAATTCTCTGCCTTTCTTTGATCTCTTATGCCACTCAAAAACTGATATTCGATTCATGTAAGATGGTCCAAAAGCAGTCTGAAGCATTCCATACGTTTGTGTGACATTTTGCCTAGAATTTTATTGCATATTGTTCTTCTAAGTGCCCTCACACACAGATTGCATTTTTGAAATTTACTCGCAGTGATAATCAAGCTTTAGTAAGGTGTATTCCAATTCCTACTGCAGCTGTTCATTTGAACCTGGAATCATAAATATTAATCAGTCATCTCATAAGATGTATAGCAATAATATATATCAAATTCTCAAGAGTCTACGACAATTTTAAATGGTTGTACAAGTTTGGAAACTTTTTTAAAGCACCTTGTATCTTGCCATTGTGTAATTTTTCTTTAATTGTCTATTCTCTTTATTTTTTATAAAGATTAGTATCATACCAGATGCCAGAAATTCACCCATTATTTTAGAAATTATAACAAAGATCTCTTTAGGATTCTAACTGTCCTTTAAGTGCCTTTTGTTCACCTTATTCTTATACTTTTCTATGTAACTTCCATAATGACTAGAAACTCGAAATCTTCCTATAGATTCCAGTTTCCTTATATTTCGTACATACATAAGCCCTATGTATTTAGTTCTCCTCTCCCACTCAGTTCTTTTTCGACCGGCATCATTAATAAGTATCAACTATCTATCATATCATATCATATCATATCATATATATATATATATATATATATATATATATATGTATATATATGTAGGTATTTAATAATTTAATAATTATTATAGTAAAAAAAATAATTATATATATATATACTCCTATGAATTCGTGTTTCTTTTGTGTTCACTGATATTCACATTAAACCCCTCTTTTCTATTTATTTTAAAAGAAAATACAATTTTCTTATATATGGGCCATGGAATTGAATTAATCTGCAAAAGATCTAGCTAAGTTGCATATTCTTTTAAACATTCATTTTAATGAATTCCCGATTAGTTTTTTCGTTTTTCTTATGGGATGATCATCTTTAGTTAACTATTACGTGTAATTATATTCGTGCAGATATTCTACATGATTTATACTTGCATAATATTTGCATAAAAAGTTTACAGGACACACAATATTGTTTCCATATATATTTATGTATATTTATATACTTTTGTTTAATCTATCTATCTATCTATCTATCTATCTATATGTCTGTCTGTCTCTGTACATTTCCCTATGCAATAACTATCAATTTTAAGTCTACAGACTCAAAATTTGATAAACAGGGTACTAAGATTTGGAAAAATCGATGTGATTGGTTTTCGGCCAGAAATTTGGCTGTTAAGGGGTCAAAGTTTAACCATTTGACCTTTGAGAACTCTACCAAACTCCTCTGACAATTTTTAGTCTAGACACTTGAAATTTTAAATATAGGTTACTTGGACATGGATCTAACTTAATAACTTGATTAGAGCCCAAAACAATAAGTGTTAAGGAGTCATAATAGGGGTCAAAGGTAAAAAAATTGACCACTTTTTTTTTGGGGGGGGGCTCAACATAGACTTCCAAATACCCGGGCAACGCCGGGCACCCATGCTAGTATATATATATAAGAAGACGATGGAAAAAAGAGGGGAATCTATGTATGGTTGTTACTATCTCTCTTTCTCTTCCTCTCTCTACCCTTCTCTCTCTCTTTCCCTTTTTTCTCTCCCTTTCTCTCATTTGTTCTCTATCACTTCATCTATTTTCTTGACCTTTCCGTGTGAAAAGAACATGTTACCTTAACCATTCAACGTTTATGGACCCAACAACTCTCACCCATTCAATCAACATGGCTATACCATGAAATGTTTTGTTCGGCACACATAATGTCCAGATTTTCATATTATTTCTCTCCATACTACGCATATCCGCAACCCTCAATTGCACGTTTCATTTTTATACATAATTAAAATGTCTACACATATCTACTAAATTCTTCCCCTGGTTGAAAGTGTAATATTATGAGAGACATTTTCAAAAAGAATGAGATAAATATTACAAATGGTTTCCCGGCAGATGAACACATCACTGCAGGACTGCTTCCCTCCTGCTTAGTTGTCTTAAAAGCCGATGTATTAGGTTGACAAGAAAGCTCTTGCGGATTTTTAAATTTTAATTTCAAATGATGTATTTTCAAATAAGTTTTCGTTATAATACCTTTATTTTATATATCATTTTTAAGAGCGTTTTTTGCTTTATTTAATCGTTTAAATTACAACCATTAAAAAAAAAAACAAATTTGCACAATTTTCCTATTTCAATTCAAGCTAGGCTGAAAAGCTGCTGAAACAGCTCACTATATCAACGAAACGTTTGGCCCAGGAACCACGACTGAATGCACATCACAATGGTGGTTTAAGAAATTTCGTGGTGGCGATGAGAGTTTTTATCCATCGCATGTTGACAATGATCAATTAGTGGAAGCCAATCCACACACAACTGTTCAAGAACTTGCTTCTAAATTAGATGTTACAAATACGATGTTTTTCTATGACTTGAGAGAGATTGGAAAGACAAAAACTTGATAAATTGATGCCTCACGAACTGAACGACAACCAAAAGAAACGCCGTTATGAAGTGTCATCTTCTCTTCTTTTATGCAATAATAATGACCCGTTTCTCAATCAGGTTGTGGCTTGCAATGAAAAGTGGGTTCTTTACAACAACTGGCGATGCTCAGCTCAGTGGCTAGATGCCGACGAAGCTCCATGAAACTTCCCAAAGCCAGAGATGCACTAAAAAAAAGTCATGCTGACTGTTTGATAGTCTGCAACCGGTTTCATCCATATTATTTTTTTAATGCAGGCGAAACCATTATGACAGAGAAATACTGTCAACAAATGGATGGCATTTCGACAACAACACCCAGCAACAATGCCTGGCTGCATGTCACTAAACCAACCCTGCATAAGTTTAACGAATTGGACCACGAAACTTTGCCTCATCCGCCATACTTTCCAGACCTTTCACCTACTGACTACCTCTTTTTCAAGCATCTCGACAACTTTCTGCATGAGGAATGCTTCAAAAGCCTAAGCGATGTCAAAAACGTCTTCAGTGACTTCATCACCAATAGAATGCAAGATTTTTACGTGACTCGCATGAATACACTTTTTTTTTTTGGCAAA
>NC_136492.1:145674518-145892018 GCF_053919585.1 Euprymna scolopes
CTATAACTTTTGCCCAGTTTGAAAAAGTCTACTTATAATTTAATGCCATTTCTTTCTTTTTGATGAGGGAAAATCTTATGAGATTCCTTGCAGTTTCAGTTCCGGTTCACATAGTATTTTTTTTATGGTTTTGCTTTATGTTACAAATTTTCATGCGTTGTTTGGTTAGCGTTGTTTGTTTATGTGAATTGCTTCTTGCAGTTAAGGATTTTCTTGAAAATTGCACCAATTTCCTGTCATTGCCGTCTTAGTATTTCCGTTTGATTCCATTTTCTCGTAGTTTTTTCCAGATTTTTTAAAACTGTTCATGGTACTCTTACGATTATGTATCATATTGCCCTTCTTCATGTCCTATCATTTTTTTTTTATTTTCTGCCAAATTCCGTGTATTTTTTTAATTTTTCTATCTCCTAAATCTTTTTTCTGTTATATCCTGGGATGGCACAATTTACAATTTTGTTGTTATTTCTTTCTTATTAACTGTTATAGCGTCTAGTCTCCTTGCTTGGATGAGCTTATTTCTTTGACCTCCATGTCCAAGAGGATTTTGTGATTTTTGTTTTCTAGTATCCTCTTCGGTTTGTATTCATACTATTTTTCTGTATGTTCAATATATCGTTTGCATAGTTCCTAGTGTACTGCTTTCCCCAGGCAGTCATATCTGTTCTTGTATTTTTGTGGAGGCTTATTTGCTGCATTCACTTATTTATCATTTCCTAGTCTGTTAGTATCATCTTATAGGTGGTGCATTGAGTATAGTCATCAATGTTTTAGTTTTCTGGTCAAGGTGCCTAAGTTCTCCTTTCGAATGGTTCAGAATATCTTTCTAAGTGTTTAAACCTTTTACCTGATTCCTAATTTCGTTTTTAAGAGTTTTATTATTTTTCACGGGAATTCTTTCTCAATCTTCTCTTTATTTTTTAGATTTGATGTCTGCTTCCAGAACTCCCAATTATTGATGAGTATCATATTATCAAGCGCCCCAATCTCCTCTTTTTTTGGCACTTCGATGCACTCCACTGTTTCCAGTTTCTCCTTTTAGCAGTATACACCTTTCTATTCTAATTTCCATTTGAATATTCCGGTCATTTTTATCAGCTTTTCCTGTTCATTTTTGCCTTTTGAAAATAACATTAGTTCTTCCATATACATGAGGTGGTTTATTCTTTGTTCTGCATCTGCAAACTTGTATCCAGTCTCACATTTACTAAGTATGTAGTTGAGTGACATCATGGCTACGATAACCAGTAGTGACGATAGAGAGTCTCTTTGGAAGATGCCTCTCTGTATTCTTACTTCAGTCTGGTGTTGTTCTCGAACTGCCAGTTCCAATCTCCATACTCCCATTGCTTTCTTAATAATATTAACAATCTTGGATATTTTGTACATTGCTTGAAAGATTCTATTGTAAACTTTCTTGTAGTCAATACATGTTATCTATTTTCTGCTTTTTTAGGATCTTCTGTTTTCCCTTTTGTTGCCCGGGAAATAGTTTAGAATTGCCGTTAGTTAGTTTTTATTCTTCTGTAATTAGTTAAAATCCTTCCCTTTCCAGTGTCTTCCTTTCATCGTCCATTTAAGTATGTCCGTTTTGTGGATACATGTTCTCCGTTTTTGCGCTAACATTTCATGTAGGACCGTGACAATTTTTATAACCAGTATGCACGTATCCCTTCTTGGTTTGCTGTTTTCTAGTTCCCCATATTCCTTAGCGTTGTTGTAATTTTCATTATTTTCTGTTTTTGTTTCTTCTTCAATTGCATAAAGTTCCAGTTCATGTTTTTCAGTTATTTGATATTTCTTGTGGCTTTCCTTATATTTTGCCCCAGAAGTGTTTTGCTTCTATCCAGTTCATGTTTTTCAGTTATTTGATATTTCTTGTGGCTTTCCTTATATTTTGCCCCAGAAGTGTTTTGCTTCTATCCAGTTCATGTTTTTCAGTTATTTGATATTTCTTGTGGCTTTCCTTATATTTTGCCCCAGAAGTGTTTTTCTTCTATCCAGTTCTATCTCCATTTTATATTTTGATAAAAATGGCTATTATTGTTTTCAAAGGTTTTCTTTTCTTTGTTCTAATTTGTATCTGAATATTTTTTCTGCTCTCTTTTGTTTGAGCACTTTATGATTTTTATATTATTTCTTAGTTTTTCTTATTATCCCTTTTCGTCGTCTTCTTCTTCTTCTTCTTCTTCTTCTTATTATTATTATTATTACTCACAAAGAGTTTTCAAACAGACTATCATCAAAGATTTCGCCGAGTTAAGCTGTGTTATTCCCTGGAGTCTATGTGACAACAAGTCTCTCCAGATTTCCAATACTCTCCCACTCTTTCGATAATCGTTGAAAATTAATTTGTTTTATCCCAACAGCCATCTACTATTAGTTTCTCGTTGGCAGTAACAATTGGTCTTTACTAGATGATTAATGGTTCACAGATAAAATGAATTCCTTAAACAGTTTCGCATGACTTTTATGTTTTATTCCGAATATATTTTTGATTCTATAAAACGTTTTAAATTTATGGTTTAAACTTAAGGAGTCTTAAGAAGAAATCAAAATCAGGAAATCTCGTTTAATTGATATCTAATGACTACATATCAATGTAATGACTATATATCAATGTAATGACTATATATAAATATATTAACTCTATATCAATATAATGACTATATATCAATGTAATGACTATATATCAATATATTAACTATCCTAGTCCTAGTGACATATGGCCGAGTGGTCCTAGACGTTGTATCAAAGTTTACAGTTACCCAAAGGTGCTGAGTTCAATCCTGAACGAAGGCAGTGAAAAAGTAACATTGAAAAACAGAGAATCAGCAACTATGCCCCAAAGCCTAGCTGGAGTCCGAACACGGTACCCCCGTAATAATAATAAAGGGTTGGGTTCGAGACTCCTAACAAACCGTTCACCTGACGAAGGCCGGAGGGCAAAACGGCCGAAACGTTGTGACAATAACAACCAAGATGAGGAAGTCAGTCCGACAATCTCAATATATGAAAACAACTCATCTCAAAAATACAGACAATTACTATATTAACTATATATCAATGTAATGACTATATATCAATGTAATGACTATATATCAATATAATGACTATATATATATATATATATATAATGACTATATATCAATGTAATGACTATATATCAATATAATGACTATATATCAATGTAATGACTATATATCAATATAATGACTATATATTAATGTAATGACTATATATCAATATAATGACTATATATCAATGTAATGACTATATATCAATGTAATGACTATATATAAATATATTAACTATATATCAATGCAATGACTATATATCAATGTAATGACTATATATCAATATAATGACTATATATATATATAATGACTATATATCAATGTAATGACTATATATAAATATAATTACTAGGAGCATGACAACAGCATATTCTTTTCATTGTTTTGACTCTCGAATATATATCCCACACAGTTAGACACACTTAATCAACTGAGAACCACATCACTCTATATAAAAGCATATAAGATATTAACAGATACACACTTGAGAGTCAAAATAATAAAAAGAATATGCTGTTGTCCTAGCCCTAATAATGACTATGGATAAAAAAAAACAGTTATCCTCTCTTTCGTACTGACCTCTAGCAACGTTTTCAAAGTCCCATTAACAAAACTGATTTCAGAATTATTAAAATTCATAGTACGAATTAACAAAGAAAAAGTGACGTCATCACGTGACGCCATCACGTGATACACAAGCAAACGATTTTTTGTTCAGCTTCTGCAAGCGTCGTCTAATTTGTGAGGAAGAGAACTGGTTTTCAAATGGATCAATTCTCAAATAGATGAAAATTAATAAAATCAATATATTTCATAAAAGATCAAATATATTATTTATTTATATTTTGTTCTGTTTTATTTTTTATTAGAAATTTCCCAGGGGTATAAATTGGATGAATAATGGCGAATTGCATTTGTGTAAGACTATTTGAACACTGTTTAACATGCATCCTTGTATGTTTATGAAAAGTTGCGTCTGTCGGTCGATAGATCAGTTAGTTCCTATTTATAATGCCTCCCCATGGGACAGATTTAGACACCAGGGTCGTTTTTTAACGTGGAGAAAAGGAACGAAAATAAAAATTGTCTCAGTCGTGAAGGATTTCTCCTCCACTGGCAGAGAACAAGAAATTGAATTGCAGCACTTGAAGAACAGATACTACACTTTGAGGTATTTATTTGCTCCCCCACTGAGCAAATTAGGCACAAGGCCGATTTTTAATGTGAGGAGTGAAGGGGAAATGGGGACCAACTCCCCGGGGAGTAGGGGAGCTGGATAGTGACAATTGGTATGAAGGGTTGCCCCTACATTGACCAAGGTCTTATATGTGGGGTTGCCCCCTCATATGGTCTTTGCTTGCAGATACTACACTTCGATCCCGGCCCGAAGGCCAAGTACACTCAGTTAGTTGGTCTGTCAGTCAGTTGGTCTGATATATTTAAGTTTGAAAAAGACTGGCTGCAAATAGCATTGATCCACTATGATCAAGAGAGGATGATAATGGCTGTCTAAGGTTGCTTATGCTTTGGGAAAGATGAGTGGTCTCAGCAATGACAACAAGTGCAGGTACTACCACACAAAAGTAGAAAGTTTTAGGGTTCTGCTGGGGGACGAGTACTATACAATGCTACAATGCAACACAATCGACCGTAAATATCTTGACTAGACCATCTGTTAAAAATTAAATACCCAATGTAGCAGCAAGTCCTGGAAACCTATATCAGAAAAAAACAGTTGGAAATAAGTCATACACTATGACTATTCAATTAATACAGCTACATACCTAGAAATCGGAGCTATTATACCTGGCATAGTGATATGAGACGGGAAGAAGAAAGAAAAAACTTTAGTTAGTGCTCTGATGATGTGGGTTTACACAGAGCAGAGAGGAAAAAAATATCGAAATACCAAAGTCTTATGTACGACATGAAAAGAAACTGGAATCTTAGGAAGATCTTCATCATTCTAGTAATTATAGGAGCAACGTGGCTCATGAAAAAAAACACCCTTTTTAAAAACTATCTAGCAAATATATCCAGTAAACCAAGTGTAAGAGAGATACAAACAATTGCACAGGATGGTGAGAATCTTAAATAGATCTCTTGCTGGAAGCCATTGTACAGTCTCAAAAGACAATGGATAACACCTGTAATGGTAGCTGCAAATGTAATTATGTGAGGTAAGATTGGCACAATCCCCAACAACACCTCTCCTGAATAGACACTGCTTGAGTCTGGTGGCAAGGAGAGGTCCAGGAGAACTGGAAACAATGCCATGATAAGCGGAGAGCACACATAGCACCTGAAATTCACAAATGGTCACCAATTTTAGTACTGACCAGGCTCAATGTTGCTTAACAAAATACACCTGTAGAAGGTCGAAGGTTACATCGGCCGAAACGGCTCCTTGCCGATTGCTGAGTTCGACAGAAAGATTCCTGCGTTTGATTTAATACATCTGAAGAAGGTCGAAGGTTAACTGAAATCTACATCGCCTAGACTCAAGATAAGAACAGAAATCCGAATAATAAAAATATTTCTGTTGGTTTCTCATATTTTATTTTGAAATAGCATTTTTTGGATTTTCAGTTTTCAACATAAAATAGTACTTTTATTGCGTTTAGATTTAAAATAGTAATTTCTTTGCTCAACCCCGTTTAAGTTTGAAATAGAATATTCATCATTAAAATGCAGCATAAATTGACGCATGTTATTAAATAAATAACCCTATACATTAGTTGATATTTATATTTATGTTTAGCAGAACTTCGAAATAGAATTTGCATTAGGGTCTGTTGTAAACAGAGCCGCTAACACTGGTAGCAGCAGCAACCGCATGAAGAATATGCAAATGACCGAGCCAGTGTGCGAAGTTACGTCAAAACTGAGGAAGAGAAGGAAGAGAAAAAGAGCAATAAAATGTATAGATGTGGACGACAGAAAAAAAGACACATGTGGAAGGCAGAAAAAAGGACACATGTGGACGACAGAAAAAAGGACACATGTGGACAAGAGAAAAAAGGACACATGTGGACAACAGAAAAAAGGACACACGTGGACAACACAAAAAAGGACACATGTGGACAACAGAAAAAAGGACACATGTGGACGGAAGAAAAAAGGAACACACATGGACAATAAGGACGGAAAGAAACGTTTGTGACAGAGGATCAGAAAAAGCGTATGCTAGCATAAGATGAATTTGTGGCCCGTTGCGGCTAGAGACTTTTAAAGCCATGTCGAGATGGCAGGGTTTTGAAAACTATAAGGGAGATGTGATAAACTAAGAGACTTTTAAAATCTGTGGATTTTATTTTGGAGAACCTTAAATGGATTTTATTTTGGAGAACCTTAATCTGTGGATTTTATTTTGGAGAACCTTAAATGGATTTTATTTTGGAGAACCTTAAATGGATTTTATGTCGGAGAACCTTAAATGGATTTTATTTTGGAGAACCTTAAATGGATTTTATGTCGGAGAACCTTAAATGGATTTTATTTCAACTGAAAAAACTCAGTCGAATCCCGGTCATTTTGTTCCTTTGGGGCTGGTTTCTACAAGCAACGTGTGGGTCTGAGTTTACATGTAACTACTAAGTTGTATTATTTGGCGCCGGATGTTATGTCACTTGCATCGGATGGAGTTACCCCCTCCTTTGTTCAATGTTTAAAATGTAAACTCTCGGATATGAACGTAAATAAACGAGAGTCGGGCGATCGGCCATTTTGGGTTTCGATGATGATTTGTCTTGTCCTGTTCTTAATGATAAAAGCATAACAAAACCTGGTGTCAGAACAAGGAATTTACTCACGAATGTGAGCAAAATATGGGGAGGTACTAAATACGGAGCCTAAAAGACATTAAAAAATAAGAAGTGAAATTCCATAAGAACCCCCAGTATGAATAACCACGTAAGCCCACCAGAACCTTTCTGTTCGACCAACCCAAGTTATAGGGGAAAATGGATACAATGGTTGGACCATTACTGGACAGTATCCAGCCTTGATAAAAAACCAAGTCCTTGTCAGGTGGACACCGTAATATATTGTATGGGTGATAAAGCTGATGACATTTTCGCCACATTCAAACTTGCACCCAAGAAAGCCAAAATCTTCAATATAGTTGTAGTAAAGTTTAATGACCATTTCAAAGGCAATATGAATATAATTTACGAACGGGCCAGATTCAACCGAAGGTGTCAAGAAGAAGGTGAGTCCATTGATTCATCCATCACGAATCTCCACACACTAGCTAAAAACTGTAATTTTCGAGACCTGCATGAGGAATTAATTTGTGACAGAATTGTAGTTGGGTGCACAGATCCTAAACTATCACTAAGTTTGCAAATGATTCCAGATCTCACCTTGGACGGGGCTATCAGACACGCATGAGAGAGTGAGACAATAAAATCACAACAGCATCTCCTGCGCAGAATGCATCGTTGGTGAAGATCCATTTCACAGTAATATTGCAGCCCACTATGTTAGTGACAACAAAATTTGCAGACAAGGTCACGGTAAACATATGACAAGATCTGGACGAGAATTTCACTACAAGAGTCGACAAAAAAATGAGCGCACACAGCGGCATAGACTGGAGGCTGAGTGACACTGCTGTGGTAACAAAACCCAACATCAGAGACGTGCATGTCCCGCCATTTCAGTCACCTGCCACAATTGTGTTAGGATCGGCCACTATGCTTAGTGCTGCCACATGAGAAAGCTACATGAAATTAAACCTCAGATGACTGTGAAAGCGACCAGAGTGCATACCTTGGTGTCCTGACGATATCAGAGATCAGCATGAGTAAACCTTGGCGAACCGATATCGCCATCAATGGAGTGTCACTGAAATTCAAGCTAGACTCTGAGGCAGACGTGACCGCAATTCCAAAACACATCTACAAGTTAAGGAGAGACTTACCAGATCTCTTGGATACCCACAAAATCCTTTATGGTCCAAGACGTATTCCACTCAAAGTGACTGGAATGGTCACTGCAACTGTCTCGCATGAAGAGCTTTCAACAGAACAGCGGATATTTATTATCCCCAATCTTGAGGAGCCGCTGTTAGGAAGGCCAGCCATCAAAGTACTTAAACTCGTAACTGTCCACCCAAACTTGCATATCATCAGCAATCAAAAACGTCCATTCGACCCCAAAAAGAAATGCCAGACCTTTTCATAGGTCTAGGTACATTTGGGGAGGAATATACCATATTGTTACATCCAAATGCGAGTCCATACTCAGTATTCACACCACGACACGTACCACTACCCTTGATGGAGAAAACACAAGCAGAGCCCCAGAGAATGGAAAAGCTGGGGGTCATAAGCAAGATTGACACACCCACCGAATGGTGTTCCCCTATGGTGGTAGTACCAAAAGCAAACTGGACAATTAGGATATGTGTAGATCTCATAAAGCTCAATAAGTACGTAAAACGCGAACTCCACATGCTCCCACTGGTCGACCACCTTTTGGCCCAGTTAGAGGAAATAAAAATCATGAACAAATTGGATGCTAACAGCGGATATTGGCAGATTCTACTTTCATTAGAATCCCGTTCGCTGACGACCCTCATAACTCCATTTAGACGATACCAATTTGGTATTTTATCAGCGATTGAGATCTACGAGAGGCGTATGTTACAAGTACTAGAGACCGAAATTGGAGCCATATGCAAGATGACGTGTTAGTATATGGCAAAAAATCAACAAGAACATGATACCTGGCTGAGAAGCACACTACAAAAAAAATCAGGCTGCTGGCATTACACTCAATTCTGAAAAATGTGAAATATCCAAGTCATCAGTAAAATTTCTTGGACATATACTCAGTGCTGGCGGCCTGCAATCAGATCCAGAAAGGCTTATTGGTGTCTTCAAATTCCGAACACCACTGAACATGACGAGCCCCGCTGGTTCCTAGGGATGGTGAATCAATTAGGAAAATTCATCCCAAACATAGCAGACATGATTAAACCATTAAGGGATTTATTGAGTCAGAAATACGTGTTTGTTTAGGACAATGCACAACAGGATGCATTCAGCTCCATCAGGAAAGCATTGTGTTCAGCACATGTGCAATGCCTGTACAACCCATCAAATGAGACTGTGGTTTCCAGCAATGCTTCATCTAACGGGCTGGGAGTAGTATTATTACAACGACGGGATGACACAAGATTACACCCCATCGCCTATGCTTCACCAGCCATGTGAGAAACTGAAACTTGTTATGCCCAAATAGAAAAGGAGGCCCTAGCAATAATACGGGCCTGTGAACGCTCTTGAGACTATCTTATTGGACTACACTTCACAGTGGAGACAGATCACAAACCACCGGTGCCAGTACTAGGTAACAAGGACCTCAGTAAACTTCCAGCAACGATACAGAGGTTTTGACTACGTTTAATGAGGTATGGATACACAATTCGCTATGTTCCTGGTGAGGAACTACATACAGCTGATGCTCTGTCAAGAGGGGTATCCAGCAATGGACCTACCAAACAAGACAAGGACCTAGAAGAGTTAGCAATGGCATTCGTCCACACCATGATGGAATATTTACCTGCCACAGAAAAACGTCTGAAAGAGTTGGAGGAAGCCACTAAAACTGATGAAATCAGCAACTACATATTAAAATAAGAAACGGCTGGCCATCAAAGAACCATATTCCAGCATTGATTAAACCCTATTGGACCTACTACAGCAGCATCACATGTGAGAATGGACTATTGATGTATGGCATACGGATCATAATCCCATCATCGCCAAAATCCACTTGGTCATCAGGGAATTACCAGGTGCAGACAAAGAGCTCGCCAATCCATATGCTGGCCAGGACTGTCTGACCAAATCAAAAGGACTGTAGAAAATTGCCCAAGATGCACCGAGCTAAGACACCAATCGCCTGACCCCTCATGACAACTGAGCTTTTGACAAGACCATGGCACACTCTAACCTCTTATCTGTTTGAGTTGTAAGGCAGCAGCTATGTCATAGCTGTCGACTACCTCTCTCGATATGCAGAGATCGCAATGCTTACATCAATAACTTCCAGTGCAATAATAAAGAGCTTCAAGGCTATTTTTGCCAGACATGGAGTACCTGTCATCCTAAGCACTCTCAAGAAGCCAATACACTTCAAAAGACTGCCAAGTTCGCAAATGACTGGGGGTTTCAGCATGTTGCAAACAGCCCTCGCTACTCTTAAAGCAATGGCGCTGCAGAGGCCTGTATAAAAACAATGAAAAGAATGATAAAAAACCCCAAAAGACCCATATCTTTCTTTGCTTGCACACAAAGCAACACCAATGGGCTGTGGGTTTAGCCCCAGTGAACTGTTAATGGACCGACGCCTGAGGACAAATGTCCCGACTCATCCGGATCTATTAAACCCCAGATGGCACGATTTTAAGAGTTTTAGACAGATGGAAAAGAACCAGAAGGCCCAACAACGTCTCACGCACTGCATATCACATAAAGCTAAAGAGCTAGAACTACTCCAAAATGGCACACCAGTATGCGTCAGAAACTCCAACCTTCCAAACCAAGAAGGCAGCGTTGTTTGAATAGCAAACACACCACGTTCCTATATTCTACAGACTAAAGAAGAAGGGGCAATAATCTGATGCAATCGACGACACATCGTACCCAAACCACCAGAAATAGTCGAGGATCACAAATCGGAGTCCCATGAAGACAGTCATCCACCAAGGGTAAAAAACGCCAGAACAGCATGCCCCACCCTCATCTCTCAAGAGTACACAACAACCAGACCTGGACGTCATTCAAGACCACCTATCAAGCGAGACCTAAAAAGCTAGACCCCCACACCCGCGAAAAAAAACGGGCCCCGACTCTTATTAGGCCCCGTTTCCTTGTGTTTTGTACGAATGAAATGAAACTTTGGTCATAACTAGTTTATTATATTCAAAACATCACATCAAAACATTACGGTCTTTGGCCTTTTTTTATCCGTTCTACGGCATATGTTCTAGATGGCCTCCATTTAGTTTTTGTTTTTTTGGGGTCTCCCTGTATATATAAAAATTTAAATAGATATTATATCAAAAAAAAAAAAAGAAAAAAAAAGAAATCATATAGCTTAAATACTGAAGGACATGAAACATTGGGAGTTACTCTCTTTTGTTCAATGTTTAAAATGTGAATAAACGAGACTCAGGCGGTCAGCCATTTTGGGTCTCAATGATGATTTGTCTTGTCCTGTTGTTAATGATAGAAGCGTAACAAAGCACCGGATGAGCAGGCCTTTTTACAGAAAGGGTTCAGAAGGAAAAGAAAAAGAAGAAAGACAAAGGTTACCATGGAAGAATGCAGTCGCAAAAGAAGGGCTTAACAACAAACCAAGTTGAGAAAAAAAAAGAATTGCACCACGCTGTGAGTAATATCTTTCGTTTATTATTTTTTTTTAAGTTCCATCTGATTTAACGTAGCAAAAAACTTATTAGGTTTTAAATAAGAATTTAAAATCAAACATTTAAAAATGAACATATTTATGTTGCTTTTTTTCAATTAGTATTTGACCTATTCAATTGCTGTCCATTCTCAGCTAAGAAAATATCGCCATTTTTTTTTAATTTACGGATTATTATAGTTTGAAATTTCAGAAAGCCAAACATAAACACGTCCAATTCTTAGCATGGGTTATGCTGCGTGGCTTCTAAATTATTGTTTTATTTGTAGGTTTTTAAACCGTGTCTGGTATTTTTATTTTTCTGTTTTTTGTTACTTGTGGGTTCGTGCTTTCACGTATCTACGACGTTACACTAACACTTATTCTTTTACTCATCTGTTTACGTTTTAAACAGCATTTTTAATACTCACTTGGCAGATTGCGAACCTTATATCAAAATGCATTCATTATTTATGAAGAAATGTTCTGTTAATAGAACTTTAATTACTCGGCGAGGGATCGTTATCCTCTGCCTCCAAAATCAACAGAGATTAGACTCTTCCTATAATAATCTGCTCCCTGCTGATTTTGCGGTGGGAGTAAAGTTCTGAGCACTTCTAGGAGGTCCACTTTCTCAGGCCTTGCCTTCTCTCTTTGAGAAGGGGTTAGTTTATTGCTAATCGTCTTAGGCGCCCTCACTGGGGAATGTCGGCGGGACTGCCCAAGCACTTTTGCAGGCCAGAGTGCCCCGCCTCTGGGGAACTGACTTCTGAATCCCACTTTCCGACACTAGTGTCTTAGATCTTGTAGTGGGAAAAAACTAAATATCAACTATAAACTTTGGGCTTTTTATCCGTGCAACACAGCGAATATAGTATATATGTATTAAATTTATTTATTTCAAACTTATTCGAGTCAAACTAAAACGAAGTTTGGAAAAGTTCTTTCAATGTTTGATAAAACAAAATAGAGAACTGCTTTTGCCGCCTTGGCTATTTTTCTCTCTTAGTTTTCCAATTCCGCCTCCAAGACGGTTTTCTATTGATTCTTTGTTATTGTCTTTGAAATGAGGCGGATTCTGAAGACAATCAGCTCTTTGTGAATGGTAAATGTTTGAAGAAGAAACGCACTTTATTGATTCACTTAATTATATCAATAGCGGAGAATGGCAATTGTTTGCCGCATTCGTTTTTACGTTCGGGATTAGTCTATGGATCGTTTCGCTGTAATTGAGGGAAAAACGAAAAAAATTCTGTTGACGGTGGCTTTTTAGTAAAACTGGAAGAAATACGCACACACATACACATTCATATGAACAGATGCACACAATGATAAAAACATACCGTTCCATACTCACACCCAATGATAGGCATTTACAAACATACTGATGCAAAGTAAACTCCTATATGCACTGACACACAAACATACACACTAACACAGACTCACAAATGTACACACACAACTGCACATAAACACACACACACTGATATACACAAACATACACACCTACAAATACGCACGACTGCACATAAAAAGGCACACACAAACTGCTGACCACTGACAATCTAGTGTAAGCCATTTAATTAAGATTTCAATAAAGTGCTTAATTAATTTGCATAACATATTTGAATATCTTTTCAGCCTGATATATATATATATATATATATATATATATATATATATATATATATATATAGAGAGAGAGAGAGAGAGAGAGAGAGAGAGAGCACAATCCGGTTTTCGACAGATCACCGAAGTTAAGCAACGATGGGCCTGTCCAGTACGATATGGGTAGCCATTTGGGAAGGCAAGGTGCTGTATGTACCGAGTCGCAAAAAATTTCTAGGTTGGTATCTTGGAGCGCATTAATTCACTGGGACAGATGCATCCACATTCTTCGTTAAGACATACATATAAGTTAAGACATACATATAAGTTAAGACATACATATAAGTCAAGACATACATATAAGTCAAGACATACATATAAGTTAAGACATACATATAAGTTAAGACATACATATAAGTTAAGACATACATATAAGTCAAGACATACATATAAGTCAAGACATACATATAAGTTAAGACATACATATAAGTCAAGACATACATATAAGTCAAGACATACATATAAGTTAAGGCATACATATAAGTTAAGACATACATATAAGTTAAGACATACATATAAGTCAAGACATACATATAAGTTAAGACATACATATAAGTTAAGACATACATATAAGTCAAGACATACATATAAGTTAAGACATACATATAAGTTAAGACATACATATAAGTTAAGACATACATATAAGTCAAGACATACATATAAGTCAAGACATACATATAAGTCAAGACATACATATAAGTTAAGACATACATATATGTTAAGACATACATATAAGTTAAGACATACATATAAGTTAAGACATACATATAAGTCAAGACATACATATAAGTTAAGACATACATATAAGTTAAGACATACATATAAGTTAAGACATACATATAAGTCAAGACATACATATAAGTTAAGACATACATATAAGTCAAGACATACATATAAGTTAAGACATACATAATAAGTTAAGACATACATATAAGTTAAGACATACATATAAGTTAAGACATACATAATAAGTTAAGACATACATAATAAGTTAAGACATACATAATAAGTTAAGACATACATAATAAGTTAAGACATACATATAAGTTAAGACATACATATAAGTTAAGAAAAACTCTGATATAAAAAAAAGTGCGGTCTGCTATATGCTCTGTTATACAAAAAAAAATCACCTGTGTGAATTTTCGAACAACTTAGCTGTAGTGGAACCTCATACGTCGAATCGATGGGAAAGTTCATATATATATATATATATATATATATATATATATATATATATATATATATATATATAATTTTCAGATTAAATTTATATTCTTCAAAAAAAGCTATTGGTTATAACAACAAATGAAATAATTATTGGAATTTTTATATGATTACTGTTTTCATCTGAAATGTATATTTACAACGTATCGGCCGATGTAATCTCCAGCCGTGTTGAAGTGCGTTTGAGTCACATATCTTTTCGACAAAATAAAAAAAAATTGTGACGCAACACATAAAGTACAAAGTAATAATCAATTTTAAGTGACAGTCATCTAGAGGTTGAAGGTTCAATCCTCAGTACAAGCACTACTGAGAAGAAAATTCAGGATTACTTAAAACACGAATGTGACTGATGAAACGTGAACAATCTATCCTTGTAGATTAAATAAAAGGTTCAATACAAAATTCTGTAAACATTCCCGGGGTTCAATATGAAGTTCAGTGAGAAGCTCCTGAAGATAGTAGATATCTCTACACATATGAAAAGATAGTAAATATCCTTACATATATAAGATGATAATAGATATCTCTACATAGGTAAAAAAAAAAGTTAGTAGATATCTCTACTATCTCCTCTTTGCCGACGACGCTGCCTTTGTTGCCCACACTGAAACAGCCTTGCAGCGCCTCACATCCTGCTTCGCAGAGGCTGTCCAGCTCTTCAGACTCGAGGTCAGCTTGAAAAAGACGGAAGTTCTCCACCAACCAGCTCTCTGGATAGAGTACCACCCTCCCCACATCACCATTGGCGAGACTAAGCTGAAGACTGTTCACCAGTTTACCTACCTGGGGTGTACCATCACATCTGATGTCAAATTCGACAGAGAAATAAACAACAAAGCAAACAGCGCTTTTGGCAGATTGTACTACAGAGTCTTGAAAAACAGACACTAAAAAAATTGCATAAAAATCAGTGTGTACAGAGCCGTAGTACTCTCCACCCTCCTGTACAACTCTGAGTCCTGGACAATTTACCGCCACCAATTACGACTCCTCGAACGTTTTCATCAGCGATGTCTCCTCACCATTCTCAACATCCACTGAAGTGATTATGTCACCAATGTTGAGGTCATCAAGCAGGTGGAAATCACCAGCATCGGGGCTATGCTGCTGAAGTCACAGCTACACTGGGTCAGGCTCATCTCCAGAATGGGCGATCATCGCCTTACCAAGATAGTCTTATATAGCGAAATCTTTACTGGCCATTTTGACAGAGGGGCACCGAAGAAAAAATATAGACTCTCTGAATAAGCCTCTCGGTGACTGCCACATTGACCACCTCCAGTGATCTGCTTTTGCTACTGACCATGTTACCTGGCGATGTACTGTCCACTAGGCTGTCGCCTCCTTTGAGATCTTCCACGCAAAGAATCTGCGGGGGAAGCACTGCAGGAGGAAGATTCGGGAAACCTCGTCAGCCACACCTGACGTGACTTTTGACTGCAGCCACTGTGGCCAAACCTGCTTGTCCTGCATCGGGCTCGTCAGCCACAAGTTTGCCTGCAGTCGACATGGAAAACCTCCTTCATAGAATCTTCGTTTGCTAAGTACTGCCAAGAAGAAGAGATATCGCTAAATATATAAAAAGATAATAGATATTTTTACATATATAAAATGATAATATATATTTTTACATATATAAAAAGATAATAGATATTTTTACATATATAAAATGATAATAGATATTTTTACATATATAAAAAGATAATAGATATTTTTACATATATAAAATGATAATAGATATTTTTACATATATAAAAAGATAATAGATATTTTTACATATATAAAATGATAATAGATATTTTTACATATATAAAATGATAATAGATATTTTTACATATATAAAATGATAATAGATATTTTTACATATATAAAAAGATAATAGATATTTTTACATATATAAAATGATAATAGATATTTTTACATATATAAAATGATAATAGATATTTTTACATATATAAAAAGATAATAGATATTTTTACATATATAAAAAGATAATAGATATTTTTACATATATAAAATGATAATAGATATTTTTACATATATAAAATGATAATAGATATTTTTACATATATAAAATGATAATAGATATTTTTACATATATAAAATGATAATAGATATTTTTACATATATAAAAAGATAATAGATATTTTTACATATATAAAATGATAATAGATATTTTTACATATATAAAATGATAATAGATATTTTTACATATATAAAATGATAATAGATATTTTTACATATATAAAAAGATAATAGATATTTTTACATATATAAAATGATAATAGATATTTTTACATATATAAAAAGATAATAGATATTTTTACATATATAAAATGATAATAGATGTCTCTACATATGTAAAAAGAGAGTAGATATCTCCTTATAATATATAAAACGCACTTTGTCTGTGTGTGTGTGTGTGCGTGCGTGTGTGTGTGTGTGTGTGTGTGTGTGTGTTCGTTCTCTATAGGCGCCGAAATGACTAGGCTGACGTTTTGGAAATTTCACACAAATCTATTTTATGTGTCTTCGAGTTTTGTATCAGAATCTTTTCGATGTATCATGAATCGATAATCAAAAAAAATCCGAGGAAACAAGGAACAGTCCGATTTTGACCAAAGTTAACACCCTTATACAGACTAACATCACAAGTACTTTTCAGAAGTTTTATCAGCACACAAATAGAAGTACCCGGTGTATACACCCAACAGCAAGTTCTTTGATAAGATAGGGGCACATTCGAAATAAACGTTTCTATTTCGAGCACAATTGGAGCATGATACTTGACCATTGCATTTTAAACTTTGATTTGTAAATTATACACATAGTAGTGTTTGGGTGTTTGCAAATCACCATATAAATGGTATTTCAAAATACTGTGTTGCATCATAAAATTGGTGGTAATATAGTTTGGATAAGCGAAAAAACAAAACTCTCGCGTTGGTTCATTTTGAAAACTGGCTCTCCATCATCACAGACATGATACAGAAAGCGACGAAATTTCGCTCGAAAAGGACGGTCAGAGGCAGGGAGTAATTTATATTAACTATTAGCTTAAATACAATTATTAGTATCTCTATTGTCATACTGTAAAGTATGTAAAACAGGTTTAGATGGAGTAGTTTCCCTTGAGCTAAAACCAACTCACATCCGGGTCTTTCTCCCCATGCAGTATCAGGACGTCCTTATTATTGTAGTATTTAGTTAACAACTAGAAGAAATGGGTTTATTTGCTGATGACACCACCCTCCATAACAGGCAGGAGGGGAAAACAAATGAACACATACCTAAGGAAATGGCAATGTAATGTAAACAGACATCTTGCTGCTCAACTCCCTACATACTATCTCTGCAACTTATGTCCCTGATAGTAGCCCTTACATCAAAGTGGCACTGTGCCTTATTTGCAGTGAAAATGAAAATAAAACATGGAATACTTTCCCCATGTTTGTTGATTGCTCTATCAATTATTAATAATGAGCACTCTTATTTTAAAATATTATTTATTTTTCCACTTTTTACGATACAAGGGATATCCATGTAAAGTTTTAAAAAATGACATTTTTTTTCTTTCTAAAAGAAAAATGGTACAACTCCAGTTATTCAAGTCAGGATTTTCTTAGAAAACAACAAGTAAGAAATTCATTAAATAAAATAAAGAAATAAACTAAAAATGACTTGTGCAATTAATTATCCCGGCTGTCTTAATTTAATTTACTTTTAAAAAAATCGACTGTTTATCTTCACCCTACAGGAAAAAATTGTTCATGAAAAGAAATAACAAAAAAGTTTACTTTACATTAATTACAAAAACTTTAAAAATGCAAAAAAAATATATAAAAAACACAAAATTGTGTTTTTTTTTCTTTTTAACTTTCGTTAAAAAATATTAAAAAAAAATGAAATGGTTTTCTTATTAGTTTTTTTTTAATTTTGTTTGACCAAAAAAAAAAAAAAAAAAATTGGTTGAAAGAAAAAGAAATAAAATACAATTTTTTTTTTCATTTAAAAAACTGTTACAGGAACAAAACAAAAATTGTTATGGAAGGTCGTTGTTTATTCTTATTTTCATTGTATATTTTTTCTGTTGATTTTATTACATTTAAATGTTTCCTTCCATGTTTTCCTTGGGTAGCATTGTTACGCTTTGATAATTGGCGACGCTCGGCGAAAGACGGCGGTGAACGTCATGTTCTGAGCAAAGCCGAATGGATGGTTAGTTACGTCTGGTTCAAATTCTGCACAAGTATCTTCAACAGTTATATGTCAATGTGAAATCCTCTCCTATCCCATGTTAAGAATGGCTTCCTACTTATAAGGCATTCTTAACGGAATGGGTAATCGTCTGTCAATCTTTGCTTTGGAACTCTTTGACTGCTTACGTAACCCGCCAAAAACTCTGACATGAAGTTGCCTGAGATTGGGTCAAAAACTTGTGAAGTACTCTCCCCTCAAATATCTAACTTATAGCTAAGTAGATTTTTGTTAGTTTCGGCGATAATTAAATTCGGTATGAATTATCTGCCCTAGAATATCGGGAGGTAGTTTCCCTTAGATCAGAATAATTTATAGATATTATATTTAACTCATATAGTACGATAGAATTGTGGTTTGTGTTCCAATCTCAAATCCAAATTCTTATTACTAAAATGTCTCCTCAAATTTGCAATATTCTTTGATTCTTCTGATCGGCATTGCAATTCACTTGAAAAACCTACACCAGCTGTTTATCATTGTGTTCTTGCTTATAATGCCAGCAATTCGATCTACTTTGTTGGGACAAGTGACGCAAGGCATAATCAGAGTTCTTGGATCAATTGCAAAAAGATGACAGCTTCTTGAAGGAAGTAGGAATATCACAACAAAGTACTGAATTACTTAAAAACAGTAATTTTGTGCTAATAAAAGTGTTCTCTGGGATCATGATTATATATATATATATATATATATATATATATATATATATATATATATATATATATACTAGCCGATTTACCCGAGCTTTGCTACGGATATATTTGTATCAATACTAATTGGCATTCTTTTAATATTTATGTAATTACAGGTTCGAAACCAAAACTTCTGGGTAAACGACAGTTCTTGTACCACTGGTAAAAATGTAAACGAAAGTTCTACATTACGTAGAAAAAAAAATGTACAGGTCCGTTTTCAGTTTGTGTTGCTCCCAAAAATATAAATTAGGATTTTTGCGGATAAACTATGCTTGGTTGTGTATATAAAAAGTACCCCATTTTTAATAAAGGAAGGACTTTCACATAAAAATTTAATAAACAAAAGATACGGCAAAAATTGAATTACACTTGTAAATCATATCTAAAAAATAGCACGGTTCGTAAACTGCAGAAGTACTAAACAGATAAAAACACCAGCATTTTTGTACTTCTGCAATTATTTGTCTTTGAGTGACGCTGAGACATAAAGCGACACTCCCCCCCCCCGAAAAAACCCCCATAATTACGTCGAAACTCCCCCCCACAAATATATATTATCAACTAAATCAATTACCCAGACAGGAAAATATAAGATCTTTCTCAAAAGAAAATCGAAGAAAAAAAAGTGAAAAAAAAAACAAAACAAAAACGCGTAGGAATATATCTGATATAAAAAGCATTACTTTACCTTGTTTCTGTTTCAAAGTATTATGGAAACGATAATAAAATTCAGACAGTCAAGTGAATAGTTGAAAAATGATTTTAAAATCGTCCGTAGGAAATAAATTTTAACCTTTTGGTAAACGTGCTCACACCTTACAATGAATCGACATTTATAGCCGAGACTTTAATAGAGGGCTAACGATTTAAAATATTTCGTCGAAAAATAAAATCATCCTTAGCCTAATTATTTATTTTTTTTATCAATATTTGTAACTTTTACATTTATAGAAAATAAATAATTAAAACAAATCATTTTATCACCATATCTCTCGATTTGGTTAAAAACTATATTCGTTCATAACCGGAAGTGAAATATCAGTGAAAATTACTTAAAATGTGCCAGTTTAGCAAATAGTACAAAATAACTTGAATTAAAATAATTTAAATAAATTAACTTTAAATAATACTCTTAAATAGAACAATTACATCAATTACATTATTATAATCAGTAATTTTAATTGAGCGAATTATTTAAAAAGATTTTCTTTAATATAATATGCAAATTAGATTAGTTCTATTATGTACATTGCCTTCAATATTGTGTATATATATTGATCGTGATGCTATTTATTTATATAGAAAATCTTATAGTAAATAAAATCTATATAGATAACCGTTTTCAGCAGGAAGTTTTGTATATATTAATCAAATTGTGAACAAATAAACAAACAGACAGGATTACGGATTTATATATATATATATATATATATATATATATATATTCTAGCTGGCCTCCTAGCGTTGCCATTGTCGTACAATATGCTTAAACATGATATTTTAATTCATGCAGATTGCGTAAGTATTATTATAGAATAAATCCGTCATTGATTATTATATATTAAGAGGAATAATTTCGCAAATTATAATAATAATGATAATGTTGTACATCAAATTCCGTATGTGTCTGTTTACAATATCTCGTCAGCTGATATTTGGGCTTAACAATGAATGCTCTGGAAAAGTCACTTCTGATTAATGTTTAGTTTTGAAATATGCAAACGAAGAAATAATTTACGGCGTGTTTAAATGGTACCTTTTTTATCGTAAATTGAACTCATTAATAAGAGAAAATTAAAATAAAATGGTAAAGTACGCGCGGGCTTGAACAGGGGATAATTCGATCTGCAGTCGAATGCTTTACCACGTAGCTAAATGACTGTAATAAATCTGGTTTTTTTTTAAGAAGAAATGATTTGCTGAAATTTTATTATCACCCTTGACCGATGTAATGTAAAATATTCTCTTGTAAAAGGTATTCTTTTTTTTCTATAAGAGAGAAAGACTATTTTATGATCGGATTTTTTTCGATTTTCGATACTTATCGGGTGAATTGCTGTATAAAACATATCTAAGAACACTACCAGACATATAAATGAGCTTTGTGTGAAATTTGCAAAAGATAGATTCAGCCGTTTCGCAAAAATCAGAAGCCCACAGTATTAATGCCGGTGTCCCTCAGGGGTCCATCCTGGGCCCAACTCTTTTCCTGATCTACATTAATGATCTTCCAAATCACATTCTTACATCATTTGTAGATATTTATGCTGACGACACTAGCATTTATGGTAGCACATCTAAGACAGTAAACGACCAAGTTCTCTCCAATTCTCTCTCCTCTGATCTTGAGCATGTAGTACAATGGGGAAAGGAGTGGCTGGTTACTTTTAATGCATCTAAAACCAAGCTTCTCTCTTTACATCATCAACATTCTGATCCCCATTTGGCATCAATTGAAATGAATGACTCTCGTCTTCAGGAGGCCTCAAGTTTTGACAAGCTTCTGGGCTTGACCATTACTCCTGATCTTAAATGGAACACGTACATCAAATCTGTTGCCAAGGCCGCTGGAAAAATGGTGGGATCTTTCTATCGATCCAGTAGATATCTCACTGCTGATGCAATTCTCTATCTATATAAGAGCTAGGTACGTCCAAGGATGGAATACTGTTGCCACATCTGGGCAGGAGCTGCTAGAAAGGACTTGTCCTGCCTTGATAGAGTTCAAAATAGACTTCGTAGCCTCGTAGGAGATGTCCTTTTCTCTTCCTTCCAACCTCTATCTCACAGAAGAGATGTTGCGAGTTTGTCTCTGATGTATCGTTATTTTCATGGAAAGTGGTCGACTGAGCTTCAATCTATGGTCCCCCCTCGCCAAACTTTCACAAGAAACACTCGTCTAGCTGTAAACACTATCAATAATTCCCCCCACTCTTTATCTGTGCCTAAACCTAAACGTAGATTCCATGAACAAAGCTTTTTTATTAGAACTGCACGCCTGTGGAATTGTCTTCCGTTTTCCAGCTTTCCGGCTGACTACAATATGGTTGTCTTCAAGTCTAACGTAAATAAGTTCTTGATGAGCCGTTCCATATAAGTTATCAAATTTAACAAACTTTCATTACTAATGATTATTATATTGTCCAATTTCTACTGTACACTCTTAACCCTTATCCTTGAGTGGCCTCTTGGCCTTGATAATGTGTTGATAACTATGAAAAAAAAAGAAAAAGTCCAATGTGAACAAGTTCTAATTGAATCGTCCCCTTAAGTAATCCAAGTTACAAAATTCCCACTGTTTACTATGCTAAAACTACAATGACTAATGTATACCTATTAACCCTTATCCTCGAGTGGCCTCTGGGCCTTGATAAGTGGTGACACCCATGTAAAAAAAACCTATGAGGGAGGAACTCACACAAAGTGACTTTTATATAATAGTAGATATATATGTGTGTGTGTGTGGTTGGAATTCATTAGAGTAACAGCGTAAAACCCTTACTCTTATTATGTAGAGATTTTTCCAGAACAAAACACACTTTGAACACGAGGAAAAATTCATGCGTTTATGTATCATATCTTTTGCTCTTCTCTATATTTATAAAATAACATTTTTCTCTCACAACTTCCGACACTATAGGAACTCAACGGGAAAAATCTTTCGCACTTACTATTCCAAACTCATACAGCAGCGTGTTTTCGTACAAGAACACACGCATTTCCTCATATTTTCATGCAAGTTATATTTTCCCGTTGACTCACTCTCTCACCAACGTAATCTCACCATAGTAGTAGCGTATTTTATCTCTTTAATTTTAATCCTCCTACAAATCTCTAAAATGATACTTTCCTACAAGATATCGGTTATTATTCCTCTTACTAAATGCATGAGCTTCATACATAATATGTTCGTATACTATCAGCCAATACGGAACGCTCCCTTTCAATTCTAAGTTCAGCAAAATTATTAGAATGGCAAACGAACAAATAAGTCGTTCTTCGATTAATGGAATGCTATTTCCAACCATGGAAAAACGCCTTCCTCATTATCGCTATCAGACACGTTACCAGCAAAAAATACTTTTCTCAGAACATAAATACATACATTATCGTTTTAATAAGTTTTCCTTAATTGCGGCTGTATTTTATAGTAAATCTGTGTGCGGTAGCATTTTAAATTTGCGTACATCATAATCCATATGACCCATTTTTATTGCTTCGTTACGGCGAGTAGGTAGACACACACGCGCTGTTTATAACTGGCCGTCAATTAGTTGTGCTTCCTACTTCGTCGGCATCTCTTACTTTTTAAGTAACACCTTTGCTTTCTTTTTTTCTTTTTTTTCGGCGTCAACTTCATCATATTTTTAACTGTCTTTTTCTTTTTCCACGTCTTCATTTTCATTTTTACTATTATTTTTAGTGCGTCTTCTTTTTTTCCCGTATTCTCCGTTTTCGACACTGAATTATTTGTTCGTTCTTCTCCTTTGACTCCCTTTTCTTATTTTTCTTATGCGTTTTCTTCTGATTCTTCTTCCCATTTTCTTCTTTTTATTCTCATCTTTTTTTTCTGATTCTTATCCTTCTACTGATTTTTCTTCTTTAGTTTATTTTACGTAAAACTACGAAACAATTTTTGAAGCTTAATTAGTGATAATTTTTTTTCTTCAGAATATATCTTTCTATTCGACAGTTTAAAGGCTTTAATATTCGCTTCAGTTCTACTTCTAACACAATACATCGTTTTTGTCTCCGTTATCATCTTTTTCTACTTTGTTTTTGCCCTTTTCTTCGTCATCATCTTTCTCGGTCTTCTTTTTCCATCGTCTTCTTCTTTTTAAAATTCTTCTTCGTTTTCTTCCTTTTCAACGTCTTCCTTTACACTTTCTTTTTCAGCATTTTATTCTTATTCCTTTTCTTTCATCTTCTCTTTCGGCGTCTTCTTCGTTTTCGACTTTGATTTCTTTTTATCGTCCTTTTCTTCTTTTTCTTGTCTTCATTTTATTCTTTTCCTTCGTCTTCTTCTTCTACATTTTCTTCTACGCTTTCTTCTCCCTTTTCTTTATTTCTTCTTCTCCTTCCTTTCTTCAGTTTCTTCTACGTGAATCTACTAAGCAATTTCTTACGTGAAGCTTAACGGCCACACTATTAATTGATTATAACATTTTGCAGAAATATATCCTTCAATACTCTTTTCGATTCTTCCTCTTAACACTGTCGCGAAACATTAAAACTGGTCAAAATGCATTACGTACTTCTATACGTATTATAGACACGGTTTAAACATTGCATACTGATATTATTAACTTAAACAGGTTTTCAACTTCAGTAATGGAACCTTATAACACATCCGCTTGCCGGCAGGGTGTTACTTGATTGCCGTGAGGACATTTCTAGCTCCACCGGTGTGAACAAACGATATTCAAATGTTAAGCATCGTTTGCCGGGGAGAGTTACTTGCTTCGTCGTGTGAACAGCATCATCCCCACCGGTGTGAACAAACGATATTCAAAAGAGATAGAACATACCTCGATGGTGCGGATCTTTTCTGCTTGATTAATGTCCACTTCAGATCATCATTTCTTCGGGTCGTTTTGACTGTGATGTCTGTTTCGTGTCGATTTCTGGCTCTGATGTCTGCTTTGGTGATGGCAAATGACACGCAATACAGATTTATATATAAAAAAGAACTTAACTACTTTAATTTACAATATTATACATTAATAAAAAATAAAATTACGAATGACTTCTTTTATCCTAGACTAGGCTACCTTAGCTAATTCTCTGAGTGGGTAGAACACCCAAATAGGTGTGCTTACTAATTCACCACTTATCAAGGCCCGAAAGCAACTCTGGGATAAGGGCTATTGTGTGTACAGTAATCAATGGGATAATATCGTGGTAATCGTTAGTAATGGAGATTTGATAAAGTGTCTTACTTAAGGGGGCGGTTTACAAGGAATTTGTCTATGTTGGACTTGAAGACATCCAAGTTGTAGTCAGGTGGGAAACAGGCAAACGGAAGAGAGTTCCACAGGCGTGTACTTCTAAGAAAGAAGCTTTGTTCATGGAATCTACGTTTTGATTTAGACACAGATAAAGAATGGGGGAAAATTTTGACAGTGGATTCAACTAGACGGGTGCTTTTCGTGAAAGATTGGCGAGGGAGGACCACAGATTGGAGTTCAGACGAACACTTGCCATGGAAATAACGATAAAACAAGGATAGGCTCGCAATGTCTCTTCTGTGGGAGAGAGGTTGCAGGGAAGAGAAAACGGCATCCCCCACTAAGCCACGAAGTCTATTTTGTACTCTGCCAAGGCAGGATAGGCTGCTTTTAGCAGCTCCTGCCCAGATATGGCAACAGTATTCCATCCTTGGACGTACTTGGCTTTTATATAGATAGAGAATTGCATCAGTAGTGAGATATCTTCTTGAGCGGTAGAAGGATCCCACCATCTTTCCAGGGACCTTGGCAACAGACTTGACGTACATGTTCCATGAGTAAAGATCAATCCCAGAAGCTTATCAAAACATGGGGCCTCCCCTAGACGAGAGCCATCCATTTCAATTGATGCCAGATGGGGATCAGAGCGTTGCTAATGTAAAGATAGGAGCTTGGTCTTAGATGCATTAAAGGTAACCAGCCACCTCTTCTCCCACTGTACCACGTGCTCAAGATCAGAGGAGAGAGAATCAGAGAGAACTTTGTCATTTACGGCCTTTGAGGTGTTGCCAGAGATGGTCATGTCATCAGTATAGATGTCAACGAATGATTTAAGTATGTGATTTGGGAGATCATTGAGGTAGATCAGGAAGAGAGTTGGGCCAAGGATGGACCCCCTGAAGGACTCCAGCATTAATACCGTGGGCCTCTGATTTCTACCCATCAACCACTACTCTTATGAGCCTATCAGAGAGAAATGATTTAATAATTGAGAAAACATTTCTAGTTATACCGTAGCTGGAAATCTTGTGAAGTAGGCCTTTATGCCATACCTTATCGAAGGCCTTTGATATGTCAAGAGCAATTGCCCTAGAAAGGCAGTCTTTGGCAAGAGATTCATTAATCCTATGAGATATAACCGTTAGCACATCTGCTGTAGATCTGGCAGAAAGGAAACCATATTGCACCTCCCTAAGAAGGTTATTTCTGCTGAGGTGGTTGACTACTTCTTTATTTAATATGGATTCCAGCAACTTACTCATGACACAGAGGAGATTTATTGATTTGTACTGAGAGGGAGATGACTTATCACCTGAATTCTTAAATACAGGGCATACTGATGAGGTTTTCCAGGGTGTTGGCAACGCTTTTTTATGGGGCTAGTTCTGGTTGAAGCTTTTTCAGCACTATAATTGGGATGCCATCAGGGCCAGTTGCTTTACTGGAATCAAGGTTCTTGATTAGCTTGGCGACCTCACGCACAGATATTTGTATTTTGCATAGCCTGTTGTCTGTTATAGGAGGAAATACAGGGAGTTGATGGCCTTGATTGCATAGGATAGAATTAGCTGCAAAGTTTGTTTGTTTTTTTTACACGGGGATCACCACTTATCAAGGCCCGGAAGCCACTCAGGAATAAGGGTTATTGCAAGTACAGTACGTTAGTGTGGAGATTTAATGGAGTGTTTACTTAAGAGGGCGGTTCATTAAGAAAGTTATTGGCAAATAGTTTGACCTTGTCTGATGCTGACGAGATGACCTCAGTATACCACAGTCAGCCGGTCACTGGGGTGTGACCGACAGACGTGTTATAGTAAATGTCTTAAAGCGGTCTCATGAAGACATGAAGATGGGCCAGTCATTAGGGTCTGAGTAACAAGAAGAAAATCATACCTGAGATGTTGGATCTGGGTGTGGCTTCTTTCTTTTCTCAAGATGATCTCTTCACCCTGGTGGCATTCTGGTGGGAATCTTCATCTCTTTGTCCTCAGGGCCGCCTTTCGACTTCAGACATTTATGAAGGCATTCATGGCAGACACAAGAAAAATGACACGCGACACAATTGTAATATACAAAGGTATAACTAACTATTTTATTTTACATTAGAGATACAATATATATTACAAAAAAAAATAATTTGCAATTAATTTTTACAATAGGCTTTTCAAAGCTAACTAACCTACCCTAACTAGTGTTGAGGGAGGGGGTGGCCCCCCTCATTTACGGAGAGACAGTCTATGCGTCCTCACATCATGGTGGTCGTGCAGGAAAGAGACAGAAAGATAGCAAGGGGATTATGGGAAGGAGTTTCTTTGTATCTCTACGCTCATGGACAATTTACCACCCGTCCATGCTGCAGAGTGTGTTAGAAACAGTGGCACAAGGAAATAGTGCCACATCCCTCCCTATGCTATCCGAAATTTATGAGTATTCATAAATTTCAGAAGTCCCTAATTTTCCGTGAATGGTGTGTCAACCGGCCGTCAGCAATCAATGTCCCCATGCTCTACGTTCCTCAGGAACTCAGTGAAGCAAGTTATTTTTTTTCCACCAGGCTCCTGGTAGACTGGTATACTGCTTCAAATACCAGAGAGGGTAATCATCCTCGCCCTCCATCGAGGCAATGACCTCATGATTTCAGTTACTGGATTTACACTTTCTTAAGCAACCAGTATAATATTTTTTAACAAAGCCGGATTTTACGTGAGTTCATCACGCCGATCTATACGTATTTCACTTAGCCGGATTCTACGTGAGTTTATCACGCCGACCTATACGTATTTCACTAAGCCGGATTCTACGTGAGTTTATCACGCCGACCTATACGTATTTCACTAAGCCGGATTGTACGTGAGTTTATCACGCCGACCTATACGTATTTCACTAAGCCGGATTCTACGTGAGTTTATCACGCCGACCTATACGTATTTCACTAAGCCGGATTGTACGTGAGTTTATCACGCCGACCTATACGTATTTCACTAAGCCGGATTCTACGTGAGTTTATCACGCCGACCTATACGTATTTCACTAAGCCGGATTGTACGTGAGTTTATCACGCCGACCTATACGTTTTTTAATTTAGTCTGCATAACATTATTTTCGTAACTGGATTTACGCTCCCTTCAGCAACCAGTATAATGTATTTTAACCAAGTCGGAGTTACGTGACCTCATCACGCCGACCTATATGTATTCCAAGTTATTACTTCAGTTACTGGACTTACGCTCTCTTCAGCAACCAGTATAATGTATTTTAGATAAGTCGGGGTTACGTGACCTCATCACGCCGACCTATATGGATTTAGTAAAACCTTGGTCTTCAGAGGTTCTAATCCAATTAATTCTGTTAGAGCAAGGAGTCTGCCGCCGAGCGACCAATAAAAACTATCCACCACGGAATATTTATTAATTATATAAAGAATTAATTAAGAAGGGCACTCAGCCTTCATGAGTTAGAATACTCAATTAGGGGGAAAAAAATTCCAAAAATAAACAATTCAGAAACCTGGTATACATTAAATCAATGAAATAGGGTGTTAACAATTTTTTTTTTCTTAAAAAGAAAACACTTTTAAAAAATCATTTCAGAGCACCTCGGTCACAATTAGAATTTGTTTACACAATGCAAACGCATTTCAGTTATTACATTCATAATTAACTTTTTCCCAAATTTCAGGGTACATTTAAAAAGTATGTGTATTTTTTTTCAAAACTTGATTTACAAAAGATCATTAAAATTTAATTCCAAAATTTAAAAATTATTTCAAGTATTTTGGTTCATCGGTAAAATCAATTTATGTTAGTTAACTTCTTTCCAAAGTAATTCATTTATTATTATAAAAACCAATCTTCTCAAAAGGTCATAAACTTCGAATAGACCCATTTTTCGTAATACAATTCAAAAATTATTCCAAACATTTGGTTCATTATTAAAATTAATCTTCCGAAAAGATCATAGAAAATTCATTTTGAATCAATTCACCCTTCACAATGAGATTCAGAGACATCCCAAAACTTTTTCATTTCGTAATTATTATTTTTAAAATTCAGTGTACATTTAAAGTTATTTAATTGATTCTTAAAAATCATTTCTTCTTTTAGACCATTATCCAGGTCATTTCGAATTCAGAAACATTTCACGTTAATTAACTTTATTTTCCAAAGTAATTATTTTATCATTTAAAAGCAATTCTTTTCCTAAACTCACTCACAAGGATTATTTCGAATTAATAAACTCCCGCCACACCTGGGAGTTACATTAGTTAACGACCAGTTCTGTATAGTTAAAAGCTCGAAAAAATTAAAATCTTAATTAAAGAGAGATCTTTCTAGACTGAGGAAATCTTTTTTTTTTTTCTTAAGAATTAATTCAATTTTATGTATATACTCCTCAGTCAATATTTCAGGGACCCCTAACATACGGTCCAATTTCAAATAAACCTTCAATTAAAGAATTTGCTCGAATAATTCTTCCTTAAAATCATCTAGAATTCAGGAAAATCTCTTTCGTTAGTCAAACAATATTTCCTTAGAAATTATTAAAAATTCAGAGAATATTCGAAATGTAATAGCGTAATTTTTCTTTAAAAAAAACTATGAACATTTCAGAGAACTCTTAAAAAATCAACGTAATCATGTAACAGTTGGCTTTTCCAAACACTCGAAGACTTCAAAAAAGTACTTTAAGTGCTGTTTGAATAATCGTCTCAGTTTTTATTTTTAATAAAAACCAATTGAAGACATCATTTAATGTAATTTAACGAAGCATAAATAATTTTGTTCTTTAAACTTGGTAGAAAAATTTAAAAAACTCCAAGTTAATTCGTTATTATATGCCCTCCTGCAATCAGCCATGGGGGTTTAGCTATACAATCATTAAAACGCAAGAGTAGAGAAAGAGACTGAGGGGGAAAAGAAGGGGATAGAGACAGAGCGATGCCATTACACACCCTACCACCCTCATGATATCATTACGTAATAACAAAAAAAATCTTCGACAATTTTCTCTCTCGTCCTCATAGACCCTAAAAGGTAAGGGAATGAGAGAGAGAAAGAGAGAAGAAGAGAGAGAGAGAAGCAGGTAGCGTTGTTCTACCACCCATCCCTTAACAACCTCACAAACACCATGACGAGGTCATCTTAGCTTATCTTTCCCATGTGCGGCCATTGTTTTAAAAAATGAGTGACAGGTAGACATTAAACATTTCTACGAGTTTAAAAAAAAATAAAATAGAAAAAATCTTGTTTTTATCAATTTTGTAAGGCGCTCACACAAAGAAAACTTCGTATTATGTAATCTAAATTTTTAGCGATAATATTTTTTCTTTCCCTTCTTTTCTTTTTTTAACAGACAAAAAAAATAAATAAAAAACATTATCAAATCAAAAAGTCCCCTTATGTTTCAGCGTAAATTGGTACCTAACCTGAAAAATAAACACATCAACTGTTCATGGAATAAAATGTAATGTAAAAGTTCTATTTTTTCAAATCTGAATCTAACACTTGCAAAGTCAAAAGAATTTTTTTAAAAAAGTCCTATATTTTTATAAACCTGAAATAAAGATCAGATAAAAAATGTTAGGTATCCTTTATTTTCTTTCCTTTTTTTTTTTCTTTTTTAAATTTATTTTTCGAGCTTCGTGTTTGAAGGATTTTTTTCTTTTTCTTTCATATAATAACAAGATGCATAGATATACACACATATAGATATATATCTTGAGAGAGACAGAAAGAGAGAAAGCGTGAGAGAGAAAGAGATATTGCATATTCTAGAGACACTTTTTTCTCATCTCTGTTTTTTTTTTGTGTGGGACACATTTCTTACTTTTTTTTTCGAAGGGTTACTTTCAATACTCTTTTTTTTTTTTCTAAATCGATCTTTTGTAAACCGTTTTTTTTTTTTTGTAGGTGCAAGACAATTTTTTGTTCAGGTTCTAAATTTTCTTTTTTGAGTGCGTTTTTTTTTTTTTTTTTTTTTTTGTGCGCGTGTGTACTGGTCTGCCATTTTTTTTAAATTTTGCCAGAAATAGTTTTTCCGTTTTTAAAGACCGTGGACCATTTTTTTTTTATTCGATTCGTCTAGTGGTCGTTATTTTTGGTTGTGCCGTGGGTTTAAGGGTCGAAATTATTTCCATGCTGGGAAACAATATGTTCTGGTCATAGTGCATCATTTATACTGCGACACAGATGCGACGAGATCCGTCTGGTAATTAACCAGGGTCAATCCTGGTCACGGCACCATTTATACCACAGTCAGCCGGTCACTGGGGTGTGACCGACAGACGTGTTATAGTAAATGTCTTAAAGCGGTCTCATGAAGACATGAAGATGGGCCAGTCATTAGGGTCTGAGTAACAAGAAGAAAATCATACCTGAGATGTTGGATCTGGGTGTGGCTTCTTTCTTTTCTCAAGATGATCTCTTCACCCTGGTGGCATTCTGGTGGGAATCTTCATCTCTTTGTCCTCAGGGCCGCCTTTCGACTTCAGACATTTATGAAGGCATTCATGGCAGACACAAGAAAAATGACACGCGACACAATTGTAATATACAAAGGTATAACTAACTATTTTATTTTACATTAGAGATACAATATATATTACAAAAAAAAATAATTTGCAATTAATTTTTACAATAGGCTTTTCAAAGCTAACTAACCTACCCTAACTAGTGTTGAGGGAGGGGGTGGCCCCCCCTCATTTACGGAGAGACAGTCTATGCGTCCTCACATCATGGTGGTCGTGCAGGAAAGAGACAGAAAGATAGCAAGGGGATTATGGGAAGGAGTTTCTTTGTATCTCTACGCTCATGGACAATTTACCACCCGTCCATGCTGCAGAGTGTGTTAGAAACAGTGGCACAAGGAAATAGTGCCACATCAGGTTTATTGATGTTAGTTGGGATAGAATGCACGCTTCTGTTCAAGATCCTGTTTACTATTTGCCAAAACTGGTGGGAACCAAGCTGCTGCTCAGCTACTTTGGATTTAATGAACTGAGCATATAGCTCTCTTGCATTTTTATTACTCTTTTACAGTGGTTGCTGGCAGTCCTGAAAGCAGTTTTAGTCTCAGTACATCTATTACGTTGGTAGTTATGGAAAAAGTGATTTCTGTGCATGATGGCAGCAGCACATTCTGGAGAGAACCATAGCTGGCTTTTAGGTTTTTGTTGGAATTTTTGGGATGGTATGAATTGGCCTATACCTACAATTAATCATTCGGTTATGTCTGATGCTATAGAGGACACATCCTTTTTAAATATGGAATGCAGAGGTAGATCAGATATAAATGTACGGAAGCTATCTCAATCAGCCATAGAGTATCGATATACAATACGGTGGAGGGGTACGTCTGAGGACTTATTACATTTCATTTTTATCTTAACTGATACAACCGAATGGTTGGAAGATCTCAGAGGAGATAGAACGGAACATAAACATAACTCAGGGGAAGTTATGAGAAAAACGTCTAGAAGACTTGCATACTGACCAGTAGTATCAGGCACACGTATGGGTGCGTGAACAATCTTGGTGAGGTCATAAGCAATGGCGAAATCATGACAGAACCTCCCCCTCATCAGTTGTCTTGTTTGAGTGGGTCAGCCATTTCACATTTTAGACATTGAAGTCACCACAAATGTGAATGTTAGGCGCGGAATGAACACACAGGGTGTGGTCAATTTTCTCTGATATACTCTTAAAGACAGTAACTCCACTGTTGTGGAGCAATAGAGGGCAAATATAAATGCGGTGGTGTAAGCAAGTGCAACCTGGAAGCACATATAAGGTAAATTAGGGTCTTCTCTGGAGATATCCCTCCCACACGGAAAGCCATCTTTAATGTAGGCACGTATTCCATACCCATGGCGATCTTGGGGGTCAGATTTAGATGTTAAGTTAGATAATCTTTTAATTATGAACTCATCTAGGGAAGTGGGCGGCCCTATGCCAGTTTCACTTAGGAAGAATATGTCTGGTTTCGTCTCCTGTAATTGGGTTTTAACCTCTGGAAGGTTGGAACGTACACCCCTGATATTGGAGTAGGAGACATGGTAGTAGGGTCTATTTTGGAGGATTTCGATATTACAAATGTGATTATTAGTTTCTTTACAGGACATATACTTTTGCACATAAAGCGGAAATAGAAAATGAAAATGCCTGATCGCTTTCAGGATTTTAATACTTAACAAATGAATATTTAGCCGGATTACGGGCTGTGCTGAAATAAAAACGTTATTATTTATTGACTCAGTCTTAACATGAGATGCATCTAAAAACTCAAAAAACAATATCGTATACACTTTGATTTTACTTGAACGTAATATGTAAAACCTAGCACGGTTCCTATTATACATACGTACAAAACACGTTGCGATATAACATCTACCACATCACAGTAGAACATCACGTGGGTCATAGCCGTCATTATTCAACACAATGAGGGTTACAAACAGCTGTTAAGGCAGCAAATGCCAATAAGTAACTGCCTCAATATAGCAAAAGTTGACTGTGCATCGACAGTGACAGTTGTAAAAGCAAGTAACCGCTCTAAAGCAACACTAATCGTTTTGGTCACTGCCGCCAGTGTCCACAATTTTCTTGAGCCTATAGTAGCTAACACTAGCAACACTGCCATCTCTCTATGTTAATATTTTTTTAGCTGTTTACCCATATTCAATAATTTATGTGACTCACATACGATAATGCACTAGATAATAATGGGTATTTTTTTTTGTTTTAGTAGAGGACGCTTTACAGTAGCTGTTCTGGCTTTGGGTCATATTTCCACTGGGGAACACTGGAACACGGGTCCTGCTAGTGATAAATAATATCTATCTGTTCAGTCTCGAAAGAAAAAGGTTATGCTTTGTAGGGGCAGCTGCACATGTACTTGTGAAGCAAGCATTGTGCAAGCTCCAACCATCCTTCTCCTGAATCGGCACTGTTTGAGTCCAGTAGCAAGAAGAAGTCCAGGACAACTGGACGCAATGCCGAGATAAGCGGAGAGCACACACCCCAAATCTGGAAGTCCCAAATAATCACCCATTTAGTACTGACAAGGCTCAACATTGCTTAACTTCAGTGATCTAGTTGGAACCGGTGTATCAACGTGATTATGCTGTATAAATAATATATATAAACTAATATAATAGCAAATTTAGATTTTCAGGGACTTAAAAATATTGGATCCCTCGGTGATTTCATGAATTCTTATACGGATGATCCAAAGACATTGATGTGGTTTGGCAAAAGGCTCTCTAATTTATCAGTTAAAATAAGTTGCATCGAACAAAATTTTGAGAGATTTTAAAAATCTATTGATTTATCATTTATCAAATTACCTTTAAAGGAATTGAATTGATGAAAATGATTATGAGTTTTATTTAACATGACTTTGACGAGAGTTTTTTCGAAATTTCTGCATTTAATTGATTTTACTTATTTGAAGGAATTTAATTTTTAAAGACCTGCAGTGATTTGAATACTCAATTCATCTGATATGAATGACATGATGAACATGCAATACTGATTTGATGTCTTTGGTTTCCCATCCAAGCAATGACAAACAAAATCGAAAAATATATTTAATGCAATAGATGTAATAAGTTTAATGGTGGATGCTCTGACGAACTACAAGCCCTTGTATCCCCTCGACAATCAGAAAATTCCCACCCCTACATAGTAGAGATCCGTAGATGTAAGAAGACCTTCTATTCTATTAGTTTCTTCCCTAGAAATGCTAAACTCTGGAACTCCTTTCCGGGTGCCTATTTTCCCAAATGTACTAACATGCAAAAGTTCAAATGTAATGTGAACCAACATCTTGCTGCTCAACTCCCTACATAGTATCCCTGCAACTTAAATCTCCTGCTTGCAAAGAGAAGGCTTCTTCAAGTGAACGTGAATAGTCTCCAAGATCTTCAGGTAATAGCTCGAATGAGCATGACTCAGAGTAGTGAATGCATTAGTACTAAAGTTTGTGGCGCAAATGTTCAGCAGTAGAAGACCTGGATGTGTTAATAAGAAATTCTGTTGATAGTTAAGTCCCATTCCTGCTTTTGCTGTTGGATTCAATTATCAAGTCTTTACGACGTCCCAGAGATTGCTAGTGAGGATCAAGTATTGTTATATTAGATGCATTGCTAATAATGTCCAATATGGAAAATCTGATGATATGACTTTATATATCAGGTACGCTGATCATTGATGATTCCTCTCTTCTCTTGCTCGTCCGGCAAAGTCGACAATGACCAAGGTATCAATCAGTTCAGCGTCAGGGGTTTGTGGGTCCTGAGATGGCTGATGAGGCCAATCTGTGCTCGGTAGACTCTTCCACACTCTGGACACGTGAAGGCGGTATCGGCAGGCTGTGAACCGGAAGCGCTCTCCTTCCTCCTCTTGCGCTTCTGCTGGTCGTTTCTTTTGGCCTCCTGCAGTCCGCTTTCCCTGGCTGAGTTCCCCATAGAAGAGTTGTTTGGGCATTCGGCCGTCAGGCATGCAATAGACATGGCCTGCCCACCGGAGCTGGGTTTTGCGGATTATGGTGGCGATGGTATGGAGCCCTGCGCGCTTCAAGACTTCTGTGTCAGGAATTCTATCTTGCCAGCAGATGTTGAGAAGATTACGGAGGCATCTGAGGTGGAAGTCATTCAGCTGTTTTTCATGTCTTTTATATGGCGTCCAAGTTTCACAGCCGTAGAGTAGGGTTGTCAGGACGACTGCTCGGTATACTTTCAGTTTGGTTGTGAGTATAATGCGTCTCCTCTTCCACACATTGTCTCTAAGTCTTCCAAATGCACTGCTCACTGTGGAGGTCCTATGGTTAACCTCAATGTCAATGTTGGTGGTGCGGGAGAGGGTGCTGCCAAGGTAGGTGAATTGCTCCACAGCATGATTCCAATGAGAAAATCAAAGGCAAAAAAGTGTCTGTAAAAATGAATGGGGCTTTGTTCGTACTTGATCCTTTTTTTTTAATGTTTGTGGAAGATGGTGGATTCGCTGACAATGCAACCAGCTGTACAATCGTCAAATCCTATTCGGATATACTAAGTGCATTTAGGAAAATATATTTATAACTAATTGTGTTTGAATATCAGAATCAATGTCCATTTTGCATACTGGCATGTGTTGGGCAGCTTTTAGAAATTGACTTTTAAACTAAAGTGTCTTTTTGCTCTCACGTCCATATCACTTCCTGTCGTGTTTTACATGGCCTTCCCTGCCAACTGATATTTCTACTCCAACTGTGAGACATCTATTGAGTACTTTCATTCATTAATTCAATGTGATTGAACCAGTGAAAGCCTGCCTTTAAGGATCACATTACACATTTATTGTATCTTCTCTCATTTGATACAAGAAATCATATACGATGATGTTTCGGTATTAGAATACAATCCTTTACTCTCTCTCCACCAAAAGGTTGGTATGCCATGAAACAGACAAAATAAATCATTATTTCTCTAAAAGTTTCATTTTTTTTAAGACAACCATTTCTGAAACAAAAAAGAAAATCATAAAAATCCATTTTATGATTACATTTAGGCAAGAAGGACAAACGTGAATATTGTCTATCATGCTTTTTTATCCAAAGGTCATATTGTGAAAATATCTGTTGAAAATCGAATAATATTTACCATTTGAAAAGGTCAGTCATTTCAAAAAGTTAAAAAAAACTTTTCCTGTTTCCAAAAGTAAAAACCATTTATTTTTCTCATGCAACCCTTGACATTTTCACTTTCAAAAGTAGCAGCTTCATGGTTAGAATAAGGTTGAAATCATTAAGGATAAGTTAAATTCAATCAACCATTAGCAAAAGGTCTTTATTACATGACCTTGCCACCATGCATTTTGATGTATCATCCATTCATTGGCGAACCGTGTTATTATAATCATAATAATAATAATAATAATAATGATATTAATAATATTAATAATAATATTAATAATAATGAGTATTATTATTATTCATGTTTTTTATGTACGTTTAATAGTGCACAATGTTTCTCATCTACATGAGAGTTAAACACTATCACAGGAAAAACAATTCTGGGCTTGGTGTTGTCACACATACCACACCATGAAATATGCGAGTTCTTTCCAGTAGACATTCAGTTCTTTCCTCTTATCTATTTATCGTGTATGAATTTTGAAGTGTTAGCTGGTTATGTAATTTGCATAGATATCAACGAATGGTGCTAGAATGCAATTTAGAAGATCATTGTTAGAAAGAATTGATCCTTGGAACCAGCATATGCTTCAGACTTCTGACCATCAAAAACTATTTAGAGAGAAAGGATTTGATGCTTGAGAAGGCATTTCTAGGTATTCCATAACTAGTAAGATTGTAAAGCAGATTTTTGTACCCAACTTTTTGTGATAAGCATGCACGGAATCTGGCTGTAGAGGGATATCGAAACAACCGAACATAATCTCCAACAACATTGAAACGACCTAACATGATTCCAAACAACATTGAGACGACCTAACTTGATTCCAAACAACATTGAAACGAAAAACATGATTCCAAACAACATTGAGACGACCTAACATGATTCCAAACAACATTGAGACGACCTAACATGATTCCAAACAACATTGAAACGACCTAACATGATTCCAAACAACATTGAAACGACCTAACATGATTCCAAACAATATTGAAACGACCTAACATGATTCCAAACAACATTGAAACGACCTAACATGATTCCAAACAACATTGAAACGACCTAACATGATTCCAAACAACATTGAGACGACCTAACATGATTCCAAACAACATTGAAACAACCTAATATGATTCCAAACAACATTGAAACGACCTAACATGATTCCAAACAACATTGAGACGACCTAATATGATTCCAAAGAACATTCAGACGACCTAACATGATTCCAAACAACATTGAAACTACCTAACATGATTCCAAACAACATTGAGACGACCTAACTTGATCCCAAACAACATTGAAACGACCTAACATGATTCCAAACAACATTGACACGACCTAACATGATCCCAAACAACACTGAAACGACCTAATATGATCCCAAACAACATTGAGACGACCTAACATGATTCCAAACAACATTGAAACGACCTAACATGATTCCAAACAACATTGAAACGACCTAATATGATCCCAAACAACACTGAAACGACCTAATATGATCCCAAACAACACTGAAACGACCTAACATGATTCCAAACAACATTGACACGACCTAACATGATCCCAAACAACACTGAAACGACCTAATATGATCCCAAACAACATTGAGACGACCTAACATGATTCCAAACAACACTGAAACGACCTAACATGATTCCAAACAACATTGAAACGACCTAATATGATCCCAAACAACACTGAAACGACCTAACATGATCCCAAACAACACTGAAACGACCTAATATGATCCCAAACAACACTGAAACGACCTAACATGATCCCAAACAACACTGAAACGACCTAATATGATCCCAAACAACATTGAAACGACCTAACATGATTCCAAACAACATTGACACGACCTAACATGATCCCAAACAACACTGAAACGACCTAACATGATTCCAAACAACATTGAGACGACCTAACATGATTCCAAACAACATTGAAACGACCTAACATGATTCCAAACAACATTGAAACGACCTAACATGATTCCAAACAACATTGGGACGACCTAACATGATTCCAAACAACATTGGGACGACCTAACATGATTCCAAACAACATTGGGACGACCTAACATGATTCCAAACAACACTGGGACGACCTAACATGATTCCAAACAACATTGGGACGACCTAACATGATTCCAAACAACATTGAGACGACCTAATATGATTCCAAACAACATTGAAATTACCTAGCATTATTCCAAACAACATTGAAACGACCTAACATGATTCCAAACAACATTGAAACGACCTAACATGATCCCAAACAACATTGAAACGACCTAACATGATTCCAAACAACATTGAGACGACCTAATATGATTCCAAACAACATTGAAACGACATAACATGATTCCAAACAACATTGAAACAACCTAACATGATTCCAAACAACATTGAAACGACCTAACATGATCCCAAACAACATTGAGACGACCTAACATAATTCCAAACAACATTGAGACGACCTAACATGATCCCAAACAACATTAAGACGACCTAACATGATCCCAAACAACATTGAGACGACCTAACATGATCCCAAACAACATTGAGACGACCTAACATGATCCCAAACAACATTGAGACGACCTAATATGATCCCAGACAACATTGAGACGACCTAACATGATCCCAAACAACATTGAGACGACCTAACATGATCCCAAACAACATTGAGACGACCTAACATGATCCCAGACAACATTGAGACGACCTAACATGATCCCAAACAACATTGAGACGACCTAACATGATCCCAAACAACATTGAGACGACCTAACATGATCCCAAACAACATTGAGACGACCTAACATGATCCCAAACAACATTGAGACGACCTAACATGATTCCAAACAACATTGAGACAACCTAACATGATCCCAAACAACTCCATCAAAACAACCCAATACAATCTTGAACAACATCGAAACGACCCGACACAATCCCAAACTATGCCATTAAAACGACACAATCCCAAACTATGCCATTAAAACGATACAATCCCAAACTATGCCATTAAAACGACACAATGGCAGAGCAACTTCAGCAGTTACACACTGAACAACTCTGCTTTTTATAACTCTTGAACAAACTAATTTTCGCCGTTTGTAGGGCTGACCAGGACACTGACACACACTTGACTTTAGTGCTTCTATACATGCTCGTTACAGAACAAACGGATGTGAGTGCTTGGGTTGAAGAACAGTTGAAGTATAAGGGTCAGTTGGCAGAGGAAGGTTATATACAACAAGAAAGAAAATTATAAATATGTACTTGAGAGAAAGAAGGATAAATAAAGACCTGGTCAGAGATAAGTTTGGAAGTCAATTTCTAAAACCCACCCAACACACTTGCCAACACATCAAATGAATGTTGAACTAAATATGAGACATTTAAAAATATGATTCTTTCAATCGTATCTACACTGTTATATAGTAGATGAAACAGTTTGAAATCAATACGTAGTAATCGATACATAGTAATCGATAAGTAGTACTTAATTTTCATTGTATGATCTAAAGGATCCTATCATCATCTATTCTGCCTAATCAAAATGGTTCTTGTTTTTGTGTTGGTCTCTATGAATAACGATTTTCGTTAAAAAAAAAGAAACCCAAAAACATAGTATCCATAAAACAGATCAAAGCTGCGAATCTTTCACATAAAAATATCTGAATTCAGTTTATTTATCAATCAATACAAATAGAGAAAAATAATAATTACTTTTGTTTTTATTGAAAAATAAATTATGAAAAAAATTACGTAGTTTACGTTATTTTATTGATGTTGAATTTCATGCAACCCTTTTTTTTAAGCAAATGAAACTGGCATGGTGGTGCGTTGTTTGGAAGAACAATGCATATGCAAAGATATGACCAATGTTTTATTGCGTATATTTAATGCTGTGTCTTTATCAACCAATGTTATTGTAGTTAACATGTGATTTAGATGCCATCTTTTATTTTCAAGAGAAACCATCATGATTCATAAAGAATAGCGTTTGCCAGATTCCAGATGGTTTTATTATCGGACTTAACTAAATTAGGCATGTTGGAAAAGAGAAAAATTATTTAACCATTCTATTCTGCGATTAATAATCGAATTATGATAGAAAATGACCTTGCAAATATTTGGTGTCTCCGTGTTTCAGATCCGACAAACTAAACTAATATAATGAACATGAATACATCCGGGCTTCTCATCACAAGAATATGATTGGCTAGTGTAAGCCATAAATATGGACGAGTGTAGCAATCTGAAGGAGACGTCAAAAGATATGTTAAAAATCTAAATCTTAAACATATTACCAGCTACAACTGGCTTCCGTGCATAAGCCTCTTTCTCGACTATGTGAAGTCGTATTTCAGATGGGTTTAGCGATCGAGAAAAGAACGCTACGGGCATCTCAGCCTGTAAGAGCATGTCTCCAATAGCCTTTTCTGAGGCATCGGTTTCAATAGTAAATGGTAATTCATCATCAATAACTTTTACAGACGATTCAGCAATGTCTTTCTTTAGTTTTTCAAATGAATTGATAACTATAGGAGGCATGGGAAATTAATGCTCAAGATCTGGTTGCATAGTCCAGTTACAAATTTGGTACCCAAGCAAATTGATGGAATGACGTGAAAGCTTTGATTTTTCTCGGTTTATTTCGAGCTTATATGTCGAGGCAGCCTTTAAAAACATTCCAAATTAACATCATGTTCCTCCTGAGTTTTACCGCAAATAGTAATATCATCTATATATGAAAAAGTTCCAGATAATTTGTTGTCAGAAATGAAAGAATTCATAAATCGTTGAAAAGCAGAAACCCCATTAGTGACACACATGGGTATTCGTTTGAATTGGTACAAACGATTTCCAGCTTGAAAGGCCGTGTATGGCCGATCTTCGGGACAAATTTCGATCTGGTAGTACGCTTTGGATAAGTCAATTGTACTAAATATACGATATTGGGTTATTTGGCTCAAAAGATCCTCAATCCGAGGCAAAAGGTATGGATCAAGTAAAGTGAAACGGTTAATAGTTTGGGAGAAATCAACTAATCGTTTCTTTTTATTAGGCGACGAAGTCACAACAATCTGAGCACGCCATGGTGAATAACTTGTTTCAGTTACATCATCCTCAAGCAGTTGTAGAATTTCCTTGTCAATGAATACAGTATCCTCCGCACGGTAATTTCAGGATTTAGTAGCAATAGGTTTGCAATCAGGGGTTAAGTTTCGAAACAATTTTACAAGGGCGCAGCTGATCTTGGTTATGACGCAGATTTTTAGAATATTCTGAGGTCCACCAAAAGAAATAGTGATACCCTGATGTAGTTTTAAAAAGAAGCGCTCCGAATATAATATCCATACAAGAATCAGGAAGCACTGTAAAGTCAATTTCTTTATACTCGCAACCATTGAAGAAAATGTTCTCCGTGCAATATTCCGATAGTTTGAGGAAAACAGCGGATGATGCCATGGAAATTACAGAATTACGCTTTGAAGTAGACAGCTTCATTGTTTTAACAATACGAGCACTGATAAAGTTATCAGAACTGCCGGTGTCTATGAGGGCAGTTAATTTTTTCCTTTTAATTCAACAATTGTAGCAATGAGAGGGCACCTATCACCATCTTTAGCATGGGATACCATAATAGCAGAAGTAGAACGTGAAAGTTGCAGCATAGTAGAACGGAAAACTTTGGAGAAATGACTGAGTTTACCACAGTTTCGACATACCTTATCGCGAGTAGAACAATGACGACGATCATCCTTAAAGTGACGTCTCCCTCCACAGTTGTAACACTTGTCATGAAAAGGAAAGACAGCAGAAAATTATACAGAGTTACACTCCATAGGAAAACCAATAAAATCACAAATTTTAGTAATAGTGACCTCCGCGGCAGGATCAGTAGACACAATGTTAGTTCTAATAGTAGTAGTAGTAGTAGTAGTAGTAGTAGTAGCAGCTGTTCCAATCGGGGAAGCGTATGATTCAGCACGAAAGTGAGCTTGTTCTAAAGCCCTAGCACATTGAGTAGCCTCTTTGAGAGTTAGCGTATCAGTTTAAAGTAGTCTAGCACGTATTACTGAGGACCGGAGACCACGTATAAGTGCATCACGGACAGACTTGTCCATGTAAGTAGTAGCAGTAACCTCTTTCAAGTAACAGTCAGTCGATTCAAGACCTGAAGATATTCGTCGACAGACTTTTTTTCTTGTTGCAGACGCGTGGAAAGCAAATGGCTAGCATGAATAACGCTTGGCGACTTGTCGTAAACACCTTTCAGTAATTCGATAGCGTGTTCAAATCCTGAAGAACCCTCAATAATGTCAGCAACGGTGGGACCGATGTTTAAATAAAGAACTTCGAGTTTATCAGGATTTAACGAAGCAATAGTTGATAAATAGTAAGTAAACTTACGATACCACAATCTCCAAAGCTTGCTAGCCTGAGGGTCTGCCGAGGATACGTCAAATTTGTCCAGACAAATGATCTTCTCCATGAGGGAAATATGTTTTGTTGTAAATGAATGAAGACATAAAACAAACCTCTTTTCAAGGCTTTATTGAACAAAATTCACAGTTACTAAAGCAAGAGAGAAAGAAAAAGGAACACGTGCAAAATCACGTGTCAAGAAACTGAATTTGCATATCTTTTTTGTTTTTTAAATAGTAAGAACAAAACAATTTACGTGAAAATATAACAAGAACAATAATAGATTCTATCATTAATCCTTCGACCAACCGATTGAGTACAAATCCCATCAATATCTCTCAGACTATCATGTCACTCCAACCAGTTTCATCAGCCTGAAGAATAACTTAGCAGCCATTGTTCTGCATTTGTAAATTTGAGATTAATATAAATACAATAAAATGATTGTTGCTATAAAAATTAAATTAAAAAATTTAATTGTTCCTTGAATTGGAGTCAAAATGTTGGATAATTTTTTGTTGCCGCAGGTTGTAGATGTGATCTGGATACTCCTTCTTCTTACTTTGATAATTGTTCCAGCTGCTGACTAACTTTACAGTTATTCTAAATAGCTGCCCGGATATGAACATATATTTATTCGATTAACATGCAACTTTTCTTAGATTCAAGTCTTATGATCTAATCACACGAATAAAACCAATTATTTCACGACTTGTTCTCATATCAGAAAACAAATAAACCTGGGTTCAACTTCTGCCAATCAAATCTAATTAACCCTGTACAATTCTTACATCGTTTCTTTTGCTTTGTTTTCGAATTTTTGAAATGAGGATTAATAATTTGGATTATTCGTACTACTGTTCTCATCCTAAGTGTTATTTGCATAACGTTTCAGCCGATGTAACCTCCGATTTTCTTAAGGTGTATCTTGTTGAAGTTTGGAATATTTCTGTCAAACTTGAAATCTGCACAGAATTTTGAACGGAATTTTTATTTAATCCGCAAGGACACGTTGTGTAACGGATAAAGTGCTAGATAAATTCAGGTTTAAGTAACACTTTTCTGGCAGTTAAAGGTTCAATCCTCAGTGTAGGTGATACAAAGAATACAAGACTTCTACCCGGTCATGAATGACAGAACATGTACATTTTATATAAATAGAGATTTTGTCAGTTTTTATTTTTCAGTCATAATATTTTTAAAACAATAAATATATCGCAAACTTTGTCTGATTTCGAAATATCAGAGATATTAATTACTTTTAGAGATGGAGAATATTGCATTCATAGAAAATAATTAACTGTTAACAAGTAAAGCAGACTCCATAACTGGAGACTGAAAATGAAACCTTGAGATCTTTAGTCTGAGGTTCTACCAACTGAGTTATTCAGATTATTTTTATAAATAGAGCTTAAATCATTACCTTGATAAAATAATAATAGCTTTGGCGTAACATCATAGATTTATGATTTCTGTGCCTAAATTCAAACGTAGATTCCATGAGCAAAGCTTCTTTCTTAGAACTGCATGGTAGTGGAACTCTCTGGCGCTTGCCTGTTTCCCACCTGACTACAACTTGGACGTCTTCAAGCCCAACATATACAAACTCCTGACAAACCACCCCCTTAAGTAAGACACTCTATCAAAAACCCCAATACTAATGATTACTACAATACTATCTCAGTGATTACTGTACACGCAATAACCCTTATCCCTGTGTAGCCTTCAGGCCTTGATAAGTGGTGACCCCCATGTAAAAAAAAAAAAAAAAGAACATATCAGTAATAAAAAAATTAATAGATGAATGGGAAAATTATTTTAATTGTTGCTGTGAGGGAGCACCCTCTGAATGGATTCAAGCACCGTCCATATATACCGGAACTCTTAACGATACCAGGAAGGGGCTCTAGTTCTGGAGTTAACTTCACGTGCTCGGTGGAATGAAAACAATTCTTTTCATTCTGTAACTCTTTGTTTATCTTTTATTAACACACGTCTTGACTTACACAGTTGTTCTGTTTTTATTGTGGCTAATTCAGAGCCAGAACAATTGTCCAAAACAATTTATCAATATTTTGCTTTAATATTTTATCTTAAAATAATAGGAAAACTATGCGATTGCACGGAGCATATTTTTACTATTGTTTAAAATTGCATGTAAGATGTGTAGGGTTATCTATCTATTTTTTATATGGAAATCTCTCCAGACAAGATGTGGAGCCACCTGATGTACGGAGCTAACAAGAACGAAATATGATTACGACAAAGATAGGAGATATCGAAAAGACAAAGGCTATAGGTAGGAGGAAAACAGAAGTAATAGAGTTCAGTCCTTGGAAAGAAGCTACTGGAATAGGAAGTTGTATTACAATGAGATAACAAAACATCGAATCTATAAAGACCACTGGATCCATGAACTAAACGAGCTGGAACAAAGGAAGCAGGAAAAAGATCAGACAATTCTGAAGAATCCATACGATGGTAGTATTAACAGAAAAGACTGAGACTAGCAACATCACGCCTGTGTGAGAAAGGTTGCAAAGAAGAAGAAAGTATGGAGACAATCAAATTACAAATACGTTTTTGCAAATTATCAAGAATAGAAATTCATTAGCCCAAGCACGACTACAGTGGTCTGATAGTAGATTTTGAGATATATAGAATAGTTTCAGGTGTGAGAACATGTTTAGAGCGAGAGAACCGATTTCATGAGCAATAAATCTAATATATGAATTAAAAAAAGGAATTAGTGGATCTCTCTCTCTCTCTCTCTCTCTCTCTCTCTCTCTCTCTCGGTCACATTTACTATTCTCCCATGCTTAAATCTGAATTATTTTTTTACATACGTCTGTTGATCCATATAAGTTCATCTGCTTTTAGTCAGTCGTATCCACTTAAGTTTTAAAGTATTTTCCTTGTTAAATGCATAGATTGAATGGACGTATGTTGAGAACAAAGGGTTTTTTTCTTCTTCAGTTTTTGAAAGGAATTTTATTTTAATTTTGTTTTTGACTAGACAAATTAAATGAAAAAAAAAATTTTTTTGTCCGTTTAAAGAAAATCAAAATTGAAGTCTCTGTTAAATTAGACACTTGCTTTGCTGAATCGGAGAATTCTTCAGATTTACTGGAAGAATCGGTTTTTGATGCAAGTAGTAATACGGAGGAACTGGCTGAAAATAGAATCCTTTATTCATTGGAAAGGGAAACGTATTTGGATGGAGATTGATGCTGACAAGATGTTTGCAAATTAAGATACCGCTGCTGATGATGATAACCATCATTCTCTTCTTGTTTTACGCAACTTTCTCTCTCTCCCTCCATATCTAGTGCCCTCCCCCTCTCTATACCTCCCTCCCTCACTCGTTTTCTCTTTTACTCACTCTCTCTATCGATGTCTCTTCCTTTCTAGCAGCCTCCTTCTCTCCTCTCTATACCTCCTTCCTTCTCTTTTTTTTTCGCTCTCTCTTTATTGACATCTCTTCCTATCTAGCGCTTTTCCCCTGCCCTTCTCTATATTCGTCCTACCCCTCTCTTTCTCTCTTTCACTCTGTCTCTCTGTTGATCTCTTCTCCTATCTAGCGCCCCCCTTCTCCTTATCTCTATTCTTCAACCCTTTCACTTTTTCTCTTTTGCTCGATCTCTCCCTCTCTCTGTTCGTAGCCGAGATAAATATTTCAATGGATACGACTTGAAACCTGTCACCTTTTATACATTTCAAATAGCGGGAATAAAGCCGTCGTCCAGATGTTCTAACTCTGACCATTGCAGCGAGCTCTCAGTTGTTGGATTTGATACGGAGGACCAAAATGGCGCTCACGTGATTCCACGAAAACAAATTGGTTTCTAAAAGGAGCGAAACCGAAATCGAACCCAATAAATTGAAAAACACTTTTTGCACAATGCGCACACACGTGATAACACATGCACACGTATCGATTATTTGTTTACATGTAGATGCATATTCATGTATGTAAATTAATGTTACTATGAACCAGTAAACATATCCATATGCAAGTCCATGCATACAAACCATACATGTGCATATGGATGTGTATAAGAAATGCTTGCGTAAATATTAATATAATTCCTGCCGCACCAATTACTTTTAAACAAAACAAAAGAAAATTTAAACAGATATTCTCAAGATGCATTTAGGCAATCTGCACATTTATACCGTTTTTGTTCTTTCTAGGACCGCCGGCTTTCAAGACACAGCACCAGACACACCTGCATCTCAATACACTACTGGTCTTTTCATTTTTATTCACTTTGGTTCTCCTTTCCTCCCGATCTTTATATCTATATATGCATTCAATTCTATGACGTCACGACTCAAAATGCTGACGGCACGTGAGTCGTCATTTAATGGTGGATCCAAACTACGTTACACATTTAGTAATGAAAATACCATTTATAAAATTTAAACATAAAAGCTGGAGAAAATACAATCTTAAACGATCAATAAAATTCTATATATATTATTTTAATTGGAATTCATTATTGAGATGAGTATTATTTATATTTATTTATTTATTGCGGACTATTATTCTCATCTTTATTAGTTGCTGTTTCACGACGTTTCGACTAACTGTTCCTCTGGCCTTCGTCAGGTGGTAACCACGACGGATAGCAACAACAAATCTCCTAACTGCATTCTCAGCAATCACTGCCATCCGTAGTTGTTGTCGTCTCACCACATTGAATGTCTATGGTTCCAGATGATGATTGTTTGAAAATAGCGGTTTCAATCCTACCCAAAGCTGGCCAGAGGCTTACTTGGTCCAAAACGTGATGAGACGGCAACAAATATATATACCATTCGGTACGGACCCGACCATGGAAGATCAGATAATAAATAAACGTGGATTTATAAGATAAAAAAAAATCCAACCTTGATCGCCCTTCGGGGCCCGTGGCGCAGTTGATAGAGACGTTGCATCTCTACGGTTCCAGATGCCTTTTGGTCAAGATCAAAGTGTAGTATCTGTTCCGGCAGATACTGCACTTAAGATAATTTGTACCAGTCAATGGAGGGGAAACCCTCTATACTGGGACAATTATTATTTTTGGTAACCAGAATGCCCCCTTTTTGCCTACTTTAAGGGGAGCTGGTTTTTAGCTCACATTAAAAACGGCCTTGTGCCTAATTTGCTCAGTGGGAGAGCAAATAAATACCATCTCTACGGTTCCAGATGATCATTGTCTGAAGGTAACGGTTTCAATCCTACCCAAAGCCGGACAGAGGCTAACTAGACCAAATGACCAAAAACGTGGTGAGACTACAACAACTATGGATGGCAGTGATTGCGCAAATATCCGCAATGAATAAATTAATAAAATTCCAACTTAACACATCAAACAGATCAAAGAAAATGAACTTTTTATCATAGAAAGACTGCCAAAAGAACCATCTTAAACTTAAGGATGATAGCCCGGACAAAATTTATTTCTCTCGCCTTTTATGCTAAAGTTTAAAATGAATTTTTGTCGGTCTGTTATAATAAGAATAGCATCTTCTCTTACATTTTATAATTAAGTTCAAATTATGATGAAAAAATAATTTTGTCAAGTCTGTAATACTCAAATTTAAAATGGATGTGTCGGCACTCTGTTATAGTTAAAATATAATTTGAAAAGAAAAACGATTTTTATAAAGTTCTGAATTTTTTAGATGAGGGATGATTGTTTGTATTACGTGCTTTAATCGGACTATTGTTCTCATCTTGACTATTATTTGTGCAACGTTTTGATCGATGTAGCCTTCGACCTTCATCAGGCCTGTTGGTCGTCATCTTAAAAAGTGAAAGGAGAAAATTTAATGGCTCCGTAGATTGTTTCATATTCTTGGAGTTGTTTTTGTTTTTTTTCTTTGTGGTTTCATGTGTGAAAAAATTGGTCACTAAAGGGAGGTAACTCTAATAATTTTTCATTATAATATAAATTTTCAAAAAGCTTTATATTTCAATTTAATATTCACTTTTATTTTATATTTGCTTTGATTTTAGTTTAAGTAAGGCTGCTATCATGTTTCTTATTTGATCTCTTACATAAATCCAAATAGGTTAGACTATTAAATACTTACCTTCGACCAACATGACAAGTAGCAACATCTCATGCATTCAATGTTGAGATCACCTGATGCTGGAGAGAATTCTACTCTGGAAGAGTTTTCCCTCATACTGCATAACTTTAGAATTCTCTTCCTGTATCCTGTTTTTCCGACTGGGTGCTTGTCCAGTTTAATTCGATTTCATAAACTGAATTTTAGGTAAGAACTTTATGTACATTCATGCCATGTCGAAATTAGTAAAACTTCCCCAAGAAGTATTTTAAAAAAAAGCATACATATTAGTGGTCCACCATTTTCTTATTTAAAATGGCGAATTATAATTATTTTGTTAAAATAATAGACTGCAGTTACCTCCCCTGGATTTTTAAGAGTCAATAAATACGATTTAACTATGTAATTCGATGAATTTTATTTTTACATGTGATAATTTTTTTACTTGATAAATTTTTATAATTTTTGGAATTTGTACTAATTTCAATATGACACGTAAATCGAATTAGACGACACAAGCCCCCCCCCCAACATTATTAACATGTACAAATTTAAATGTAATATCAATATGCATCTTACTGCTCAACTTCCTACAGAATGTGCCCCCGTAGGCAATGTCTCTAACTTACTGTAGCCGCATACTTTCTGTGTCAGTTTTTAAAGAATATTTTGAGAATCAGAATAATGAAAAATTCAGTTTAGAACCGTTTCATAAACAAAACAGAAAATTCTCCCCACCCATTATAACAATCTGTATAGTTAAAGTAATTACTTATCAAGGCCAGAAGCTACTCGATGATAAAAGTTTTTGAGATGACTGTACTTGTCAATTGAATGATAAAAATCTTATGATAGGATTGAATATGAATGTTTACTTGTTTAATTACTATGAGGTCGCAATTTTTTAGAGGTTCTCAAATTGAAGGGACAAACCTGAACCAAGAGAAACTGAAACTGCCAAAAATCTGACGCCTTAAATAATCACACGCCCTCCCACACATATGGTAGAACCTGCTTCAGCTGACATAAAGCAAAATGGTCATAAAGGGTCTAAAAGGATTGAAACATCCAGAAGAGAGAGCATCAATGAGACGTCGATTGGAAGCATGCAGAGTTCACTGGAAGCGTGGGGAGATTCATCGGTATTCACATTTCAGAGACGATCAATGATCAATGCCAGTGAAAAATCAATGGTAAACAGTTGTTACGATACTGCAAAATGATTTGCACCATATATCAAAAGAGGTGAAGACTGTTTGAAATACAGGTAGATTGTTGTCACTCAGTCTCCAGGGAATACCGCTGGTTGTTATCAGTGATAGAAACCTTTTAATCTTCTATAAATATAAAAGCGAAAATGTATGTATGTATGTGTCGCTTTTTCTGTGTGTCTACAAAAGGCTTCTTTCAGAGAAGCGGTCGCTCGCTTAACAACTTTTTAAAACTTTTTATATCACATACAAATCGTAATATCTCACACTTAACAACGAAGCTCGCCTGTATATTTAATTTGCTCGATTTCGAGGAGATAAATATTCAATGTGGGTTAGTCTTTTTCCTATAACATCTTCGGGGGGGGGAGCGTTCAGCAGTAAATGAATACTATCCCGCAGTCAAAACTTGACCTCATTAAAAACGGGCACCTGCTAAATCCAACTAATTAAATAAATTCAAACGTGTTTCCGTTAGCATTTCGCGGTGGGGCAATGGTTAACATCGCACTTTCTTTTTCACATTTTAATTTACAACTTTGCCTCAACGGTTCGGATTCGATCCTCATACTTACTTTTTTTTAACCCCCCCTCCACACACACCTCCAAACACCCGGGAAACGCTGGGTACCCCTCGCTAGTGAATGAATAAAATATAAAAGTGTAAAAAATATAAACATGTAAATATATAAAAATGTATAAATATTAAATATTACATATGAACATATAAAAATATAATGATATAAAAATATAAACATACATAAAATATAAAAATTTCAATATATATATATATATATATAAATTTCAAAATACAAAAATATATAAATATAAAAATATAAGCATGTAAACATATAAAAAATAAGAACATCTAAATATATCTATTAATATAAAAATGTTAACATATAAACACATGAATACAAAAAATATATAAAGAGAAAAACATAAAAAGATAAAAATATATAAGAATATAAAAATATATAAAAATATAAAAATATATAAAAATATAAACGCGTAAAAATTTTAAATAAAAAAAATATAAAAATCGATTAATTTTTCTTTTTCGGATTTCCAGTTTCAATGAATTAATCTGGTAAAATCAAATGATGCGCCGATGCGGTAGTTATCTGTAATTGATTTTGTATATGATTTGATTTTATTATTTAAGAATAAAAAAAAAACTATGTAAACTTATTACAGGCGCTGAAAACGTTTTCTTGTCTGTTTCCTCTGATAAAATGAGTTTAACGAAAAGTTTCTGCAAGCTTTTGTTCCTACATGATTTGGAATGGTTTATTTTTAATGATAATAGAATAAGTTCAGTGTATAAACGCTCTCTGAGTGAACGAGCTTTCTTATTGGTCCTTTTCTAAGTCACATGACCTTACAAGTTTCAAAATAAAAGTCAAGATGTTCAGTAATATATTCGAAAGTGATTACTTTAATTGCATCAATATTGATCTAAAATAAATATTTATTGATTTCAAGTCTTAAACACTTTTGTATGCATATATGTGTGTGTGTATTTGAGTGTATGCGTTAGAACACACACACATATATATTATGTGTGTGTGCATATATGCATCTGTAGATGTGCACATGTAATTGGACGTGCATGTTTTAGATGTAAGATACTGTAACAAAAGTTTAACGGCAAAGTCACTGTTGATAACATGTATGAAAACGATTACTGAGTTAACAATAATAATAATGATAATCACAATAACAACAATAATAATGATGATGAAACTGAAACTAAAGTTACAGAATTGTAAATTAACCCCGCCCTCTGCGCCCTCGCCTTCCGCCACTCTTCCTTTTTAATGTGACCACAAATTGGTGCCACACCAAATAGTCAAAGGGTCAAGGAGGATGGAAACATCAAGGAGAGAAAGCACTGATAGACCTCCACTAGATAAGTACGATGAGGACCAGGACCCTGGGGAGACTTATTGCCACCGAAATCCCGGTGGAATCTAATGATCGTTTCCAACTAGAAATCAATGGTAAACAGCTATCGCGATAATGCAAACTTTGTAATGGTGAAGGAGATGAGGAGTACTGGGAATTTGGGGAGATTTTTATAGAATACCACAGGTTGTTTCCAAAGAAAATTCTTTGATGATGGCCTGTATGAAAACTCCTAGTGAATAATAATAATAATAATAATAATAATAATAATAATAATAATAATAATAATAATAATAATAATAATGTCGTGTGGACAAGAAGCATCACATTATTAAAACGGCTGAAGGTCTCCTATGTCGACTGTATGGACAGAGACGTGATAATGTACAACACCTTGTCAGTAGCTGTGATGAGTTAACTCAAAAGGAATACAAGAGATGGCATGACAATATTGGGAGAAAGGTCCATTGGGATATATGCAAAACAAAGAGGGTTGGAATGCAGTGGAAATTAGTATGAGAATGTTCCAGAATGGGTGGTTGTGAGTGATAAAGTGAAATTATTGTGGGATATGAACATCCAATGTGTTAAAGTGACTGAAGCAAGGAGACCAGATTTAGTTTTGTTGAAAAAAACACATAAGGCAATAATTATTGATATAGCAGTGCTAATTGATGTGAATGTGGAGGGAAAAGAAAAGGAGAAGGTCGAAAAATACCAAGACTTGAAAAGGGAGATAAAAAGATTGTGGAATTTGAAGTTGTAACTATTGTGATGGGAGCACTGGGAAGTGTAACAAAAGGATTTAACAAGTGAATTGAAAAAATTGGAATCCATTGCAATGTTGGAGTATTTCAAAAGACTACTTTGTTAGGAACCACCAGAATCTTGTGGAAAGCGCTGGAAGATTGAGAAAAAAAAAATGCTGATAACCAATGTTCATTTGTTACAATCTGCCTATCAGTATAAAATCGGCAATACTAACAACCAAACACAAAAAGTGAACAACAACAACAACAACAACAAATAATAATAATAATGCAAAAACCCACACACATAAAAATGCAAACACTAACAAGCAATGTGAAAGCTGCGACTCAAGTTAAAACGAAATGGAAAGAACACTACATGAATTGACGAAAACTGAAACTAAAGAGAAATAGTCAACCACCTCAGCAGAAACAACCTTCTTAGTGACATGCAATATGGTTTCCGTTCTGCCAGATCTACAGCAGATGTGCTAACGGTTATATCTCACGGGACTAGTGAATCTCTTCACAAAGGCTTCCTTTCTAGGGCAATTGCTCTTAACATATCAAAGGCTTTCGACAAGGTATGACATAAGGGCCTACTTCACAAGATTTCCAGCTGTGGTATAACTGGAAATGTTTTCTCAATCATTAAATCATTTCTCTCCGATAGGCTCATAAGAGTAGTGGTCGATGGACAAAAACCAGAGGCCTGCAGTATTAATGCCGGAGTCCTTCAAGGGTCCATTCTGGGCCCAACTCTCTTCCTGATATACATCAATGATCTCCCTAAACACATACTTAAATCATTCGTTGACACGACCATCTACGGCAACACATCAAAGGCTGTAAATGACAAAGTTCTCTCTGATTCTCTCTCCTCTGATCTCAAGCGCGTAGTTCAGTGGGGGAAGATGTGGCTGGTTACCTTTAATGCATCTAAAACCAAATCCTATCTTTACATCATCAACGCTCTGATCCCCATCTGGCATCAATTGAAATGGATGGCTCTCGTCTAGGAGAAGCCCCATGTTTTAACAAGCTTCTGGATTTGTCCTTTACTCCTGATCTGAAATGGAACGTACATCAAGTCTGTTACCAAGGTATTTGGAAAATGGTGGTATCCTTCTACCACTCCAGAAGATATCTCACTACTGATGCAATTCTCTATCTATATAAAAGCCAAGTACGTCCAAGGATGGAATACTGTTGCCATATCTGGGCAGGAGCTGCTAAAAACAGCCTATCCTGCCTTGACAGAGTACAAAATAGACTCCGCGGCTTAGTTGGAGATGCGCTTTTCTCTTCCCTGCAACCTCTCTCCCACAGAAGAGACATTGCAAGCCTATCTTTGTTTTATCGTTATTTCCATGGCAAGTGCTCGTCTGAGCTCCAATCTCTGGTCCTCCCTCGCCAATCTTTCACGAAAAACACCCGTCTAGCTGAATCCACTGTCAAAATTTTTCCCCACTCTTTATCTGTGTTTAATCAAAATGTAGATTCCATGAACAAAGCTTCTTTCTTAGAAGTACACGCCTGTGGAACTCTGTTCCGTCTGCCTGCTTCCCACCTGACTACAACCTGGATGTTTTCAAGTCCAACGTAAACAAATTCCTAATGAACCGCCCCCTTAAGTAAACACTTCATTAAATCTCCACACTAACGTACTGTACGTAACCCTTATCCCTGAGTGGCTTCCGGACCTTGATAAGTGGTTACCATCGTGTAAAAAAAAAACAGAAAAAACTGCAAGAAATTGTATGAACCGTATCCTTCTTACCCGAAAAAGGAAAACTAACTGTTGTTTTAATTTGTATTTATAAAACTATTACATATCACTTTCTATAAAAATTTCTATCTTTTAATTCATAAGTATTTGAATATTTTTAAATCAGAAACGAATTTTTACCCATCTGAAGATTCCATTCAAATTTCGAAATGTCACAAATTAATTAATTCTATCAAAAACTCTTTTCTGCAACCTCTTTTTCTCGGACTATAGGTCCATCACCTCAATAAAAAATGATCTCTCTCAAATGGGTCTCTTTTTTCTTTTCTTCATTGTGTGTTTCTTTATTTTTATCAAAGTTTGCAAGTTAATATGCTACACAGAAATGTCCTTTGTCGAACATAAAATTTCGTTTTATTTAAGCTTATTGTATATTTTATTTTAATAAATATTTGATTAATAGTAAATAATAAATATGATAATTCAATCTATTATCAACAAACTTAGCTTGACATGAGAAATGTATCTGTATATAAAATTGTCTCATAAATTCCTTAATATAGAGATGATGCACTATCTTAGACTCGAACATTTCAAGATCCACACCTGTAACCACCATACCATATTGTAGCGAATTCAACTTCAATCGTTACCAACGCTTGCAATAGTGACACAATAACCTCGTGACTGTAAACGACACTGTCCCTTCCTCTCACTCAAGCTTTTTATGCAGTTTTCATCCTGTCTCATTTGCAGATGTGCCCTCTGTTTCCTCATGATCTCGCGAGATCACAGTTTATAAAACACTAGGCGCCATCTTTTTTTATCTTTGCCCAACTAACACTTCCCTGCGGCAAGTCCACCCTTCCTCCATCACGCCACTGCTCGCAAGCACATCTACACAATGCACAAATGCAAGGACACTTACTACTCTGGTGAGTATTACACTCCCCCTGATCTGCAGGTTGGTCTCCTAGTCCGCTTACTTCTGCAAATGGGGCACATTCATAGGTTGTGGTTCTGGCTCTGGTTCTGATTCAGGTTCAGGTTCTGATTTAGATTCAGATTCTGGTTCTGGTTTCGAGTCTGGTTCTGATTCTGTTTCCGCCACATCAGATGAACTATAATCATCACTCTCTGGTCTATTGATTTCGTTTATCAGTAGCTCATCACTTGATGATTCATTGCTCTCCTCTGTAGTTGTATGATGCACCTCAGAAGCTGGGCGAAGATCACACACATGGCGCGGGGTACTGTCAACTAAGACTGACTGCTGGCTGATCACCCCAGAGATTCATCCTCGCTTGAATTTGGTGGTGTACCGGTTTCCAGGTGGTCTCACCCAAACTGGATCCCCTACCTCATATTTGGCATGTCTTTTCTGGTTGACTAGTTGTGCATCATCAATTCCCTTTAGTCTAACATGATATGGCTGGTGCTGTTGTAGATAATTTCCCATCCTTTGGCGTGACATTATACCAATACGTGGCCTCCGTAATGATACATTCCTTTCTGGCAGCAATTCTCTTAATGCTACGGTGGCTCCTCTCAGCAATGCCATTCCCTGATGGCACATGGGTACATCGCAACCATAGTCAGATGCCCCATTCATCTAACAGCTGCCGAACTTGTTGGCTGCAAAAAGCAGCATCGTTATCCATCAAGATCTCTTCCGGCACATCCCCCCCCAAAAAGATGGATGACAAGATGCGAACAACACTTGCCGAGTCCTGTCTAATCATGTGTCGCCATACCACAAAATGTGTGGGTCCACAATCGATAAGAGTTAGAAAGGGTTTACCACTGTAATGGGTAATGTTGATTGCCATCCGCTGTCACACCTTCTTGACATCCAATCGTCCTTTTCGCCATTACTTTGGTGCAGGATCAATAGACTGACATGCCCCACAGTGCTTGGCAATTTGCCTTTGTCACTGCTGGGTCCACACGCCTTGCAAAATACATTGTACTCTCGACACCTGGATGTCCGCTCTGTGCATGAATCTTTTGTATTTGACATGGGCTAATCGTGCCAATTGCAACTGCATGAGATCGAGCAGTGTACTCCACACCCATCTTCACGGCTCCATACCATTTGTGAGGTACACGGGTTAGTTGGTCAGCACGATTACAATGTGATGTTACCAGCGTTACCCCCACTGATAGTCCATACTCAGAGACCAGACTCTTCAGCATATCTAACCTTCGCCAGATCAACATCTCGCTGGCTGCCTCAGTGCGGATTCTTGTCCGTCCTGAAAGCGTATCAGACACCCAGTGGAAGACACAGAGAGAATCTGTGTACAGGTGCAGTTTCTTCGATTGCCATTGCAGTACGAGATTTATTCACTTTACAACAGCGTCTGCTAAGTTGATGCACTGAGCATCACTCACGGGTTGCAGGTAACATACGTCTTCAAACACATCCCCTCCTTGCTCTAATGCGACTCCCAATGCCATTGAACTAGCATCGACCCACACATTTATATTGCCTGCATCAACACACCATTTTCCACTGGCAGGGTCCTCCTTGTTGACTCTCTCCAGGGTCTCAGTTACCATCAGAGTTAGATGAGCATCGTCAAGCACATCGTCCCAATCTGTAGTTACCAAATTTGCTCTACGTTTGATGACACCCACAGCTACATGGAGCCAGCCACAGGCTGGTAAGTGTTCAACAAGTTTACCACACAACGAAAAAACGGTCCACCTCGTAACAACGTCAGGGATGCCTGGAATCCCACTACCACGCCTCCATCGTAGGGTGCCGTCTTCCTCACAGATGTCTAATCCCAATACACGTGTTCCATCCCTCAGACGTTAAGGATTCTTACAATTTTTCCCTGACACACAATGCACATTTTATTTCCTCATTGATGTAGGTTGATGTTGCGTCCTCAATGGTCTTTTTGACAACACCGCATTCACAATGGTCTTCATGATCTGCAGTGCCACATTCAGACCAAAGCCAAGTCATGTTAGGCAGTACCTCTGACCCCGAAACCACACTGTCTGAAACTGGCACAGCACCTTATCTACTTGCACCTGCAAATAGGCCTTCCGCAGGTCTAATATTGACACATTGGAGCCCTTCTGGCGCCATTCCCTTAGTTTTCTGGCGCACACATCAGCATCGGCAGTGTAAGCCTCAATGTACTGGTTGAGCTCACGATAATCCAGCACTGGTCTTACTTTTGATTTGTTATGCTGGATAACCGCTATTAAGGGTATCAGACCCTTGGGCGGACCAAGCTTCTCGGGGTAAGGGATCAGTAATCCATCTTAGATCCACACCTCAAGCCCTTGCTTGTACTCATCACAAGCCTCGTCAGGTATAGGGTATACTACAACGCGATTCGTTAATTCGGTTGGTGCCCTTCCCTTGGAGCACTTCCATCATGCAGTCCAGGCCTGCTGGCTATAGTCATAGCCCACCTTAAAGTCAGGGCGATCAATGTGGATTGCAGCACACACCAGGTTTTTTAAAAAGCGCGCACTCCCGTCTCTGCTGATGATCACTCCGCCCAGTGCCTTGATAGCATTGTATCCCAGCAGTACATTGAACCCCAGCAAATCCTCTCACATCACCAACTCATTAATTTCTGCGGCCACACCAGAGACTGTGTGGACCTTCACGGTTCCAGCTCCACAGCATGGTTGTGTCTCGCCACCTATTTAATGTTCCTTTTAGTCCAGGTCCGACACAATCTGGCACTCATGATGGTATGTGAGAAGCCGGAGTCGAGAAGAGCTGAGCAGGCTTTCGGTTCACATACACAGTTATCGTAGGTTGCGCATCATTTAGATCTTGTCTGGGGAGCAAGGCGGCACTGACATCCTTCCCCCTGACGCGTTTCCCGCACAGTTTTGGGCTAGGTGTCCTATGCCGCCACATTGGAAACAGCACAGTCGCCCCCACCCTTTGTCAGTGCAGCTTCTCGCAAAATGAACTCGTTGACCACAGTGGTAACATCTTCCATTAGTCGCGGGGCTCAGACTGGGAATCTCCCCAGCCTTGTTCTGAGCTGCCTTGTCGCTATTGCAACTGGTTCCCCCAGGTCTTCCTCATCTCTGATGATAGCCCGGGCGCGTTCCATCAAGTGCTTCATAGGCGTTGCGGACACACTGGTAGAGGTTCTCAACTTAACGGGTGGGAAGGCCGGCCACAAATGCATATGCCAATGACCTCTCAGACACTCCATTGCCAAACAGCACAGCAAGTTTCTTCAAGTTCGCAAAGAATACATCCACGGTTTCTCCCGGCATGAACTTCCTGGAGGCGAATCTTTCATAAGCCATGCAAATGCCTTTTACAGCGCATTTTTTATAGCGGTCACATCAGCCTTCTCGGTGGCACTAAGTTGCTGATACACACTCAGCTAATCTCAGGGAATCACAGTGTGCACTCTCTTTACCTCACAGAGATTGCAGGTCAACTCGACCCTCTCAACCCAGTCAACGACAGATGTGGACCCAGTTTCAGATCAAACTTTGAATCAGTCATTTTTCACAGCAATAGCCGAAATAGCTTGTATCAAATTCAACTTCAATCGTCACCAACGCTCGCAATAGTAACACAATAACATTGTGACTGTAAACGACACTGTCCCTTCCTTTCACTCAAGCTTGCTTTTTATGCAGTTTTTCATCCTGTCTCATTTGCATGTGTGCCCTCTGTTTCCTTGTGATCTCGCGAAACCAGTTTAGAAAACACCAGGGGCCATCTTTTTTCTTTTTTCCCACCCAACACTTCCCTGCGGCAAGTCCCCCCTCCTCCATAATGCCACCGCTCGCACGCACATCTACACAATGCACAAATACGCGGACGCTTGCTACTCTGGTGAGTATTACACATACCACCCTTAACTTAATGCAATTACCGGTAAAAGTATGTATTGAAAACAGTATTTACACGTTTCAATAATGCAGCTAACCAATTAGCTGAGAAGTTAACGACACTGCATTACGAGTTTGAATCAATCAATAGGTAAACAATTTGTTTGAATCTATGCTGTTAAATCTTCAAAAAGACTAAAAATATTTAATTATTCAATTATTACATGTATGCGAGTGTATTTTCAGAAATGAAATAACAAAGAAAGCTTCAAATGATCTTTGATTTATTTCGTATGCAGCAAAACAAAACATGCTATAATTTAATACATTTTTAATTAAAAAAATCAAAATATTGCACAAATCAGAAAACGTCTAAACACAGTAACATCTGTTGCTTCAGAAATTGGTCTATAATCAAATTTCGAAAGTAAATACAGATTTCGAACAGTTATCGTGAGAAATCGAATTATCCTTTCATGTGACAGTTACTCTTAATCAGTTTTGTTTTTTTTTTCTGTTGAGAAAATGTTTTTATTTTTTATTTTGGTGGAGATGCAGGGCTTTTGGTATTTTATTTGTTGCTTCATTTCTGTTTCTCTTCAAATATCAAATAAAATTCGTTGAATTCGTTTTCAATGATAAAATAAACAATTCCTGTTTACTTGTTCCCCAGAAGGGCAAAGTTAGACAAAACATCAGTTCTTACTCTGGAGAAAATCGAGCGTCTAAAAAAATGAGGTAAACAAAAATACAAATTGCTTAAGTCTGAAATGATTTATCCTTTGCCCAGACAGAACATACACTATGTCCTTGAACATACAGTTTTGTATTTCGTTTGATTTTCGAAAAGAAATACCGACAAAGCAATGAAAATTCATCTTTTAACATTTACAAAAATCCAAAATGGTGAATGCAAAAGTGAATAAGAACCTAAAAAATGAAAAGGTCGCCGTTTAACAAGTGTTAAATTCAACAAGGTGTTGTGAACAAAAGAAAAAAAAAACAAGATTAACAAACAAAACACATTTACAAACAATACAAATTTACATGAAGGTGTGAAAGATATTTTGAGTGAGTAAATAGTTTGTTAGGAAAATCGAGAATTCTTGTGTTTGTAGTTCGAGAAAAATGACACAAGTGTTAGAATTATCTGTGTGTTCAAATTTCGATTAAGCATGTGGTTATCTTCTTGAGCTAAATTGTAAATAAAGCAGAAGTACTTTAGGGGATTTCAGCTAGACACAAGTTATGTTTTTCTTAGAATGTGCTTACAGCCTAGGTTGGGTGCTGGTTGCCGTTGATGTTATTGTCATTTTTCATAAAGTTGAAGTGTATAGTTGTGTCAGCAAGGACTCTGACGATGAGTTGTCGAGTTTGGTATCTTTTTTTTTAGAAATTGGGAGGAGACGATGGCTAAGTGATTAACGATACGAACTGAAAACTTGGGTTATGCCAATTTCAAAACCAGTTTGTTCAACAAAAATTACTTTCACTCAGGATGTTGGCAACCTTAATATGATCCCTCCCGTAAGTACGTGATTTCTTTCTAGAAAGAATTCTAAATAGAAAGATATTAGGGGAACCAATACCAACAATAAAGTCATCTGATTTATACGAAGTGAATACATGAATTAGAAACTGACATTTTGCACTGATTCGTTAATTTTATTGTTTCAAACGAGCAGGAATTATTTTCATTAATTGAAAATATTAATTTTTATCATTTATTTGAAATCGTTTTTCTTTATTTCGGGAGTTGTAGTACTTACCAACAAAACAAACGCCCACGTGTTTTTGCCTTGTGTAGGCATGCGCGACAACAAAACTTAATTTTTTATAAGCGGAAGTCTCGAGGTTGTCAGGAATCTCCGGGCGCATGCGCAAGAGGAGGGATTGAGAGAGTGGTATAAAAGACAGGTCGAGTGAGAAGGTTGTGGTTTTTGTCATTGGACGTTACAGTGACGCGTGCGTTAGCAGTTGATTAAGAAGTTGTTTTTTTGTGTCAAGTCGCGCACCTCGGAGAAGGTGAAGGTCATATAAGTCGTGCACCTCGGTGAAGGTGAAGGTCATAGGAGTGAAGAAAAGCTGAGCTAAAAGAGTGGAACAGAAAGTAATCATTTTATATCTCATCTCACCACAGAATAATAACATTTTGTAAATTTATATTCAACAAACGGACATAAACAACCTATTTATTTTATTGTTGCTAAAAAGGAATTATGTTTTGTCTGATTTATCATATTTAAAAGAGCTTCGCCACATGCATGAAAACAAAAATTCTGCTATTTATTACAGCCTTGAGCCAGTCTTTTAGTTGTCAATTTCAACTCTTATCTACTCAGCTTGATGATTTTTCTCTTGATCTTTCTTGAAATAAACTTTCTTCATAAGATTTACTTACATAGCTAAAATCTGAACGTCAGGAAACATATCCATATTACATATCTTTATTTTTTTTTTTCGAATAATGTTGATGATGTATATGTTAGCATTATTACATTTCTTTATTTTTTATTTCGAATAATGTTGATGATGTATATGTTAGCATTATTACATTTCTTTATTTTTTATTTCGAATAATGTTGATGATGTATATGTTAGCATTATTACATTTCTTTATTTTTTATTTCGAATAATGTTGATGATGTATATGTTAGCATTATTACATTTCTTTATTTTTTATTTCGAATAATGTTGATAATGTATATGTTAGCATTATTACATTTCTTTATTTTTTATTTCGAATAATGTTGATGATGTATATGTTAGCATTATTACATTTCTTTATTTTTTATTTCGAATAATGTTGATGATGTATATGTTAGCATTATTACATTTCTTTATTTTTTATTTCGAATAATGTTGATGATGTATATGTTAGCATTATTACATTTCTTTATTTTTTATTTTGAATAATGTTGATGATGTATATGTTAGCATTATTACATTTCTTTATTTTTTATTTTGAATAATGTTGATGATGTATATAGTTTATCTCGCAAAATTACTACAAGGACAGTTCTTTAATATCTCATTTCAATGGCATGTATTGGTAACTTGTAGGGAACGAATAAAATTTGTGAATTGTATGAGGAAGGGTTGTTGTGTAGGTATCCATTCTCTAGGCCATGCTGGATAGGAAGAAAATGAATAATTATAGTTTGTTATAAAACAAATTTTTTCATTGTATAATTTAAATTAGTTTTGTTAATATGCTTTCAACAACAAAATATCTAAAAATGATCTAAAAAGCAAGAAGAAAAACTGTGGTTGAGTGTGGATCTTTGGATCTTGACTAGCAAAAGCCATAGTTTAAAAGTGAGACAGGAGTATGTAATCTCTCACCTAGATACTAAAACACTGCATATATAAACAAAAGCAAAAACAGAAGTGCCCGCTATGCAACTGTATTCTTGCTGGAAAACTTATCAATCACTCCATGAGTTGACGATAAAGTAATGAAAAAGAACATTGTAATCATATGCCCTCATGTTCTGCGAATATTGTCTATTTTTCGCTTGCATACACAGCAATAGGAACAATGAACGCATTATAAAGTCTTTACTACAGATTATATATATATCCATCTTGCTCCATAATAATAGTATTCAGAAACCATATAAATAATGATGAATATATGTAACAGGGCCCGTATAGGCGCGAATGAAAAAAATCAGCAGCAGCCGAAGGATAGCTGGCTAGTGAAAGTATCAGCAGCAGCAGCCGTTAAAATACGTATGCATATTAGTAAGTGTGCGTAAGCTTGTGTCACAATAAAAGGAGAGAAGATACACCACGTGGCAAGAAAGCACTAGCTAGCGCCAGTGTAATGTGGTGAGGACAAAGACTTTTAAAAAGCACATGTGTGCAAAAATATTTTGAAACCTAATAAAATGCATTATTTTGGAAGAACCACGAATAAATGATTTTCATTTGCACTTTTAAAAAATGCTGAATCGGATTTTTATTTCTTTCCTTGTTTTTATTTGTTTATTTCTTTGTGTCGGTATCAGACAACATTTGGGTCCGAGAGGTTTGAAGTGTAGCAACACAAAATGTAACGGCCACGTTACATTATATTTGTTTTGGATGCAGTGATCAGGCCTTTTACCAAAAGTGTCAAAATGAAAAAGAAAGAAAAATAAACGTTACCATGTAAATATGCAGTCGCAAATAGGGACGGAAAAACAAACCAGGCTAAGGGAAAGAACTTAACAAAAAAATTTGTTCTTTTTTTCTTTTTGTTTGTTTACTTTCGAATTTTCTTCGATCCTGTCAGTCATATTTTCTTTTTGGTCAAAATGTTTTGTAGGGACCATAATTTACCGTCAATGTTGCTTTAAGTTATTTTTTACGGGTCGATTAAGCATCATTATAGGGGATGTTGTTTCATACTCAATTTAACGAAGCAAATAACATGTTTTATTTTAGAGAGAAATTTGGAATAAACCATTGTGACTTTAACATATTTTATAAATTGTGTTTGGACTGTTTAAATGGTATCTCCAGTTTTATTTTTATGGATTACTAACGTTTTAAAATTTGAAAAACTTAACTGGGGATTTTACAAGGTTGGAATAAACGTTTAAACAATTATAACGCATGAAAAAGTAAATATAAATACTGAAGTAAGTGGTAAAAGATTAAAAGTAAGTATTAAAAACATGAATAAAAATAAATGTAACTTTGTTTCTATAAAGTATAGTAATTTTATTCTAAGTTTATTGGTCGTTTAGAAATTACTATTCATACTGCAAAAAAAAAAATGATTATCAAATATGAAGACATTGTATTTTTTAGTTTTACTTTTTTCTTAATAAGAACCTGAAAAAGAAAAGACATGCACATTATTAGCACGGTCTATGCTGAGCGACTTGTTTTATTTGCGAGGTTTTTAACCATGTCTGGTTCTTTGTCGGTATTTTGCTACTTAGATACAGATAAATACTGAACACTGAAACACTGAAATTATAAGGCATTTTAATTTTGACATAAATGGCAAGATTGCGTGGCGTCAGGTAGGATACTTGACATGAAGGAAATTACTCTTAAAACTGAAACTCTTTTTAAAGATTAGGCACATTCTACTAGGTTGTATTTCTACTGTGATAAGAACGATAAGTGCCCACTAAACATTTGGGTGCTCCCAATCCTCGGTTATAGAGAAAGATAATGTGAATAGCAATAATTTTTTCTGTAAACAGTTCGAAAGTTGTTTACACAATTCGGTCAACGGATCAAATTTACTTGGATACCGAACGTAAACAAGACATCAGAAGTAAATGACTGGACTTTTGGTGGATTGGGTTATGAATACAGAAACTTAAAAAATAGCGTAAATTAGAGAGTAGTTAGAGCATTAGATAGCAGAATTGCTGATGCTTAATCACAAAGTAAAACTGAAGTAACTGAGCAATAAAATGACAAACGAGTCATAGGAGTAGGAAAAGTTAAAGATGTCAAAAAAGAAGTTTTAACCAAAAGAAAACTATTTTTTACTCACCTTCACAGCAAACAAGGCATATTTGCGACTTGGAGGTAAGGGGCTACTATATAGGACCATGTCTAAGAAAGATTAAGATGTTGTTTACGTTGCATTTGAACTCCTGCATATCAGTAACATCAAGGAAAGAGGCAGCAGGAAGGGAATTCCAAAACTTTACCGTTCGAGGGAAAAAGCTATTAGAGCAGAAAACTTTCTGACATTTAGGGATCTCAACAGCAAAGGGGTATGATTTTGTTGCTAAGCAGGTTTATTGGGGATATGTACGTCGAGGGGGCACAAATGCAACAAGTTCATCAGAGCACATTCCACTAAAATACCTGTAAAACAGGTAAAGAGATGTAACATTGCGGCGATGGTACAGGGGTTGGAGCCTAGTTGACAAAGTGTGACCTATTAGATTGGAGACTCTTCTTTGAACCCTATCCAAGAGAGAGAGAGAAGACGAGTGGTAGATGTACTAGCCCAGATGTGACAACAATATTCCATGCCTGGGCGAATGGTGACCTTGTAGAGGTACAGGATACGCTCAGGTGTGAGTAATTTTCTCACACAATGAAGGGAGCTCACATTCCTTGCAACAGCCTTCATAATGTACTCAATGTGTTTGTTTCAGTTCATATTTCTTGTGAATGTTAAGCTAAGGAGTTTGAATGAAGAATTCTAAGGTGAGGATTATTTTTCAAGGATATCAGTGTTTGGAGAGGCTTCTTGTGATTGTTAAAGGAGAGCAGTTTAGTCTTATTAGCACTAAATGTTACCATACATTTGGGCAGATGGCGCAAAAAATCTATCAAACGAGCAAGGAGAGATATAATTGTTATGACTGATAGGATGGTGGGCAGAAATCGAAAGTTGATATTAGAGAATAAGAAAAAAGTTGTGCAGAAAAACGAAAAACTCACAATAAACATATATATATATATATAAATATATATATATATATATATATATATATGCGTTTGTGTGTGTGTGTGTATAAATGTATGTTGGAGCACAATTAACAGTATAACATGTGTTAAGAAGCAATAAACTTACTTTAATACTAAAATAAAAACTATCCTGTTTCAGTTTATTGAATTTGAAGACTCAGGGCCAATAAACATCAAATATTATTCAAACTCTGATTTGGACTTGCAATAATTTTACTGGCTTTGTAAAATATTTTTAACATTTAAAACTCTATTCTTGCACAACCAAGCTGAAACACGTCAATCCGACTTCAGTGAAATTTTTGAAAATAAAAAAAACATACATTCTCGCTTTTTAAACAATTAACTGAGTTTTTTCCCCTTTCATTGTATTTAAAGTTGCCTTCAAATATTTAGCAAAATACGTTGGAATTGCTTTATTATTACAGATGGATAAAGGAAAGAATAAAAGTATAAAATGGAAATGTCGAACAGATAATACACTACAACATTTTATTTGGATTTAATTATTCATGTTATTGCGTTAACTTTTGAGTTTTCTTTTCTTTTTTCTTTTCTAACCTCGTGCAGGTTTAATTAAAATTCTAGTAAAAAAATTTTTGAAAAGGAAGATATGTAACATAGCGTGTATGGGCGCGTGTGAGAAATTCAGTAACAGCTGAAGGATAGCTGGCTAGCGTAAATATTAACAGCAGCATGATTAAAACACGTATGGGAATTAACAAGTATGCATCAAAAGTAAAGGAGAGAAAATATACCACGTGGTTGAGGGGATAAGAAAGTTATGATCCGGAAAAGGTAGACGTGTAAATACAAGGTTGACAAAGCGTTGACTAACGTCAGCGTGAGGTAGCGAGGACAGAGACTTTTAAAAAGCGCAGGCGTGTGCGAAAAGACTTCGGAAATATAATGACATGCATTATCTTGAAAGTACCACAAATAAATGATTTTCATTTGCACTTTTAAAAAACGCCGTCAGATATTTATTTCTTTCCTTTTAAATTTATTTGTTTCTTTGCGACAGTAACAGACAACGTGTGGGTACGAGAGAGGTTTGAAATGTAATGGCACAATTAAAAAATAACGACAAACGACCATATATTGATCAAACACACATATGCCCAAACACATTAAAAACACATGTGCACTAAAAGATAGAAAAAACACTACATAAAACCAAGGAAACTGCAACTGCGAGAAATCTTACAAACTGTGCCATTTTCACAAAGTTGTGTCAGCAAGAAGAACTCTGACAATACTCACACACATACACACACACACACACACACACACACTTAACATACATATACACACGTGCATAGAATGCGGTTCGTCACATATCTGTCATCGTCATTCAGCAAATTAGCCAATACCTATTTATAATAATCAATATTCCTGAATATTTTCTGTTTAATGATTTTTGGCTTACAATGACTTCGCAAAACCCTTCACAAATGTTTTGAAGATTTTTATAAAAATCTGCTTCAATTTGGGAAAATAAGATCATATTTATTAATTGGATGCAGCAGACACTCAAAAATAGTTTCCCTTTGAAACGACTTGGAAAAAGTTCAACCTGTTATTCGTTTTCTTTTTTTTTTAATTGACCATTATTTTGTGTTAAATTCGGCGGAATTCTGTGATTTAATTTCAAACTGTCATTTAAATTGTTTCTGATTTTCTTTTCTAAAGCGACCTATTCGTATAAATGTAGATGTTTGAAAGTAGTTTAGGTCTTTAATATGACAAAAGCGCATTAGAAAGTACTCTTTTTCTTTTGTGTAAGAGCGCAGCCGAACCATCATATTTGACTTTGGATTGTAACATTTAAATTAAGCCAGAATTGATTTTCTATTCAATAGTTTAACAGATCCACAACCTATTTCAAAATTAAGATATAAAATCGAGTTTTGGATATGCTAAAAAATCCATCCTTCCAGGGCCTTTTAGATTAGAAGTAGTCTTCATCGACTGAACACAGAACTGAATTTTATATTTATTTTTATCTTTGGATGAATTGAACTTCAACCTGATCATTTGAATTTATAACATTTAAAAATTTATACAAAAAAAAAGTACTTCTGCTACCAATAATGAAACGGATTCATTTTCGCAAAGAATTGCGTCCTGTTTGCCTTGGATATACTTACCAGAAACTCTGGCTTTTTACCTACACTACACCTTTCTTACTTTCTTAATGTTTTTTTCAAGGATTAATTCTTCCTTTGGATACCAATGATCATATCCTTTTTATGCTTTCAACACTAATTCTCTTTTTCTATGTCTATTAAAGGCATTTCATCTTTAATATTTTCTCTGTATGTGCTATTTAGCAAAATAATTGCGAACCAATATTAGTATTTTGCTAGAATTTTTCCTCTGAGGAGATGTACTTACATTGAGAATCCATGGATTAAGGCATTAATTTAAACTTGTATTTTGTGGTTCAAACATTACATTTTTTATTTTATTTTGAAAATTGACTTTTCTTAACTAAAATTTGAACTATTTTTATCTACTCTGTCTCGTATATTGAGCAATTTTATTTGGCTGAGGTTGTCTTATATGAATATATCCATTGTTTGGTTGTGGAATTTATTATATATAATCTCTCACATTCTGAAAATCCTATCATAAGTTGCTCGCTTGGTTAGCATTGCTGGATAGCATCGTCCTTTCGAGTTAAAACTCTTACTTGTGAGACATTGGCTTGGGGTTATTGGCTGGTTGGATGACCGCGTCCCTTGTCAAGACGAAGTAGGTTCATTTAACAGTCGGATTTCGGCGCGGTTTGCTTGATATCTGTTAGTTAACAGAAATTCTTGTGTGCAGGGCGTTTGCTCAGTTGGTAAAGTGCTTGCCTCACATGCAAGAGACTCGGGTTTCGAACCCTGAGTTCGGATGTGTCTAATTGATGAGCCCAAATGAGGGCGAAACTTGAGTCTTTGACTTCCGGTTCGTTGACTGTCATGGCTATTGTGGGCTGCGACGTTGTTTGGCTGTGGAATATATATATATATATAGGTGCTTGTCTATAAATGGTCCGAAAAAATTTTTACAAGAAAAATCTGAAAACAATCTTTATAATGTACGTACTTGTCACCGCATGAAGATGTTATATTCCAAAAATCAAGTAAATCGATCAAGTAGCTTTTTTATTTGATAAAATCAAATATTATCACACGGTTTATCGAAGATTTGCTCCATGCCATCTTGTTTGAAAGCTTACGACACTAAAGACACCTGGCGGAAATATGGCAGACAAGGGCAGACAATTGACTTTTTGAATTCAATTTCTGAATTCAATTTTTCTCCATTAATTCTATAAATAATATCGGCAGGCATCCTCACAGAATGAAAGAAAAAAATTATGAAGGTCGTTACTCAACGTCGGGAAATGAGTAGACTAGGTTGTAAAATAGAAATTCCTGCTCGCCGAATCCATCATGTTTCGTTGTAGCGGAGGCAAAAGTCATGAATGCCACGAGAATTTGACATGGAACGTCCGATATGAAGAAAGGAAATGCCAACGCCGTTCAACGAATGCTCTATCTTTATAAACTTTCAATCGTGGGATCGAAGAGAACGAAAATAAAGCAAAGTTCTTAATTTTTTAGATGTTGGCTGATTGTTTATATTACTTATATTGATCGGACTATTGTTCTCATCTTGAGTGTTATTTGTGCAACGTTTCGGTTGGATTGTCCTTCGACCTTCATCAGATATGTCGGTTGTTGTTTGGAAAAGAAAGGAGAAAGGTTACTGGATCCATAGATATTTTCATATTTCTGTGAGTCAGTACTTACTTTTTTGAGTCATTGTTTCGAATCTGTGAGAAAAAAAAAAATGGTCGACTAAGGGGATAACATATGGAAAGAAAAAGGTACACATTTTCCTTTCTATTGATAAGGGATTCAAGGAGGAGGGTCATGTGACTCAAGGCTGCAACATGCTATGCTAAAAAAGGAAAAGAAAATTACTAAGCAGACCAAGCCTGGAATTTAGTAACATTTGAGAGCCTCTAATTGTAGAAAAAAAAAACAAATATTTTAATATTGTACACCCTTAAAATTTCAGCGATGGAAGATAATTCCCCTGTCGATCTTTATTAGTGGTGCCTCCTCTTAATTAACCAATTTTTTCTCACAGATTCGAAACAATAACCAAAAAGTGGAGACTGACTCACAGAAATATAAAAATTAGTATTATATTTTAATTCATGCATATTTTTTATTTATTATTATCGAACCTATTCTCTATTCATTATTATCCAATATATAGTAATGGTTTTAAAAGAAAAATATGACTTGAGTACCACTTGCTAGAATCGAAACCAGAACGTTTAGCAGGCCAGCCTTATTCTACTCGTTCAGCATCGTTACCGTCTGAACTATCAACAGATATACGAGAAAAATTAAAAATTTACGCTATGAATGTTCAATTTGGCACATGTGCAACAGTAACACCAGGAGTAATGAAGTTATATTGATTGCAAAGTGCAAGTATTTTTTTTATTGTAAGTTGCAAGAACAGAATAATTATTCAACGCCATTCCTTCCCTATGTTAAGAATAGCATTATTTCAGCACAGTCCGTATTCTGCATAAATGCCAGTCTTTGTAGGTACAAAAATATTTAGATTTATACGAACACGATTTCAAAAATGAGTATTTTCCAATATTTCCCATTCGATGTATATTAAATTAGTTGTTGACAATTACCATTGACCAATATTCAACATATTCCGCGCGGATATATTTGATATTCAGAAAAGAAAAGTTGAAAAGCTATCCTATATCAATCCAAGTAAAAATTTCTCGTGTTAAGGCAGATGGTAAATTAAAAAAAGTATAATATTTAATAGATAAACAAAACATTTACAAACAAAAAAGAAAAACGAGCGAATAAACTCCTTGGATGTTCTTTTGTTGCTGATAATAAGCAATCTACAGGACCCTACCAATATATCTATGTTGGCAAATGTACATATATTGTGTGGTTAGACACTCTTTCCATCAGAAAAACTGAGTGGACGAAAAAAGATATTTGTATGTAACAAGAAAATAAGTGAAAATTGTCGAACGACTAATTATAAATGGAGGTGTCATTCAGTGCACAATTGTCGTTTTAAAAGATATATAACAAAAAGAAACCTCCAGGGATTGGTAAGACTGAGAAGAAAAATAGGTGTGTCTGAAATGGTTGTCTTAGATATGAATAGGTTAAGAGAAAACAAATTATTAAAATAATGATTCATTATGCAAGAACAACAACCAATCGTTGAAATAAAGACTATCATTGTCGCAGACATTTTGCTAACGATCTAGAATTGTTAGGATTTTTTAATTTAAAAATTATTGACGTTTATTCTCAGATGAAGCGCACACATTTCCTAAATAAATTTAGCCTTTTCTATACTCAGGAATCAGAGAGTTTTTGAAGCAGTTTTTCGTGTTTTTCATTGATTTTTTTTATGTTGATTCTGGAAGAAAATGCAAAGAAATTCCATCGGGAAACGTGACAAAAAAATAAAAAAAATAAAAAAATAGATAAATTCGATTCATTTGAAATGAAAAACAAGTATTATTAATTCCATTGCACATTAAATTCTGACTATCAATTTGCTTCAAATTATAGATGAAAGAACGATTTTATCTGGAAATAATTAACTTTAATTAATTGGTTATTGAAATCTTTTAAGTAATTAACAAAAGAAAAATCGAAAACAACAGCGCATTATCTCCCTTGTTATAGAGAGGAACACCTCCGTAAAAGCTGTCCAGGGATCAATGAAAGATTTAGTTGTTTTCATGTTATTTTGAAGTTCTTAAAATATTTTTCCGGTTTTTTGATTTTTGCATTTTCATTTTGCGGTTTGGAATCGTTAGCTTGATTGTCTGTCACATTTAAGTTTGAAATATGATTGTGTTGTCTTTTACGTTTTTAAAAACACTTTAATTTTCGTATTATTTTGTTCTAGCTGTGGGTGGGACATCGCCCTCTATCTCATACATTCTAACTGAGAAATCGTTTTAAGATTCTAAACGTCCCTTTAAGTGCAATTGTTTGTATCCCCCTTGCACTTGGTTCATCGAGTATATTTTCCAGGTAGTTTGGGAAATTCTTTTTCATTATCCCGGTTGCTCGTATAATTACTGGAATCCAGTTTCTTTTCATGCCGTACATAAGACCTTACTAGTTATCGTTTCTCCATCAGTCTGTCATACAAAAGTTTGAAATAATATTTGGTTATTCTGCGTTTCAATTCATGACATTAAAATTTGAAATAGCATTTTGTTAGTCTGTCCGCTGCTGTCATGCAAATTTGAAATAGAATTTCATCAACTTATTCGTCACTTTTTCACACTAAAATTTGAAATAGGATTTTGTCGATTTGTCTGTCGGTGTGCTGCACTAAATTTTGCTATAACATTTTATATTAACAGGATTATTTTATAATATCATTTCGTCGTTTTGTATGCCGGTGTGTACGACTATAAGTTTGTAATATCATTTTGTTGTTTTCTCTGTTGGTCGTTCACACTAATTGTAAGATATCATTTATTTGGTCTGTCCGTCAATTTATTATGCTAAAGATTGTAATAGCATTTTATCCGTCTGTCCGTCGGCTGGTCACACTGAAGTTTGGAATAGAATTCTGGTCTGTCATTCAGTTTATCATGAATGCATCTTCAAAATGACCATTTTCGTTTCTTGTCTTGTCCATTGTTTTAAATTTTCTTTCATTTTCCTTGTCTTGACCATTGTCTTAAATTGTCTTTCATTTTTTCTTGCCTTAAAAAACAAGGAATGTTTGATTTGTTATGTGAAATATAACATTGTCACAACATGACAAAAATGTGTAACTGACAGATGAATAAATTGAAACATTAAATTAAAAAGAAAATAAATTAAAATGAAACAAAATTGGTACCCTATAAATTTGGAATTAACAGTATGAATAATATGAAAAAATTGAAATAATAAAATAAAAAATAAAATAGATTAAAATGAAACAAAATTGGTATCCTAAAAATTTGGAATTAACTGTATGAATAATATAAAAAATTGAAATAATAAAATTAAAAATAAAATAGATTAAAATGAAACAAAAGTGGTATCCTAAAAATTTGGAATTAGCTGTATGAATAATATAAAAAAATTGAATTTATAAAATAAAAAATAAAATAGATTAAAATGAAACAAAATTGGTACCCTAAAAATTTGGAATTAACAATATGAATAATATAAAAAAATTGAATTTATAAAATAAAAAATAAAATAGATTAAAATTAAACAAAAGTGATATCCTTAAAATTTGGAATTAACTGTATGAATAATATAAAAAATTGAAATTATAAAATTAAAAATAAAATAGATTAAAATGAAACAAAATTGGTACCCTAAAAATTTGGAATTAACAGTATGAATGATATGACACCCGAAAGTATCCTGTACCTCTATAAGGCCACCATTCGCCCATGTAATGAGTATTGCTGTCACATCTGGGCTGGTGCATCTGCTACTAGTCTCTCGCTCCTTGACAAGGTTCAAAAGAGAGTCGCAAACCTGATAGGCCCTGAACTGGCATCTAAGCTTCAGCCTCTGTCCCATCGACGAAATGTTGCATCCCTCTGCCTTTTCTACAAGTATTTTAGTGGGGAATACTCTGACGAACTGTAATCACTTGTGCCCCCACGACGTGAGCACCCTCGACAAACCCGACAGGCTGCTAAATCCCACCCCCACACTGTAGAGATCCCTAGATGTAAAAGATCTTTTTACTCCAATATTTTCTTCCCCAGAACCGCTAGACTCTGGAATTCCATTCTAGGTCCCTGCTTCCCCAACAGTACTGACGTGCAGAAGTTCAAGTGTAACGTGAACCGACATCTTGCTGCCCAAATCCCTACATAGTACCCCAGTAGTTGTTGCCCCTGATAGTAGCCACCTACACCAAAGTGGCAATTTGCCTTGTTTGGGGTGAAAATGTAATAAAAAAATAAAATAAAAAAATTGAAATAATAAAATTAAAAATAAAATAGATTAAAATGAAACAAAAGTGGTACCCTATAAATTTGGAATTAACAGTATGAATAATATAAAAAGATTGAAATAATAAAATTAAAAATAAAATAGATTAAAATGAAACAAAATTGGTACCCTATAAATTTGGAATTAACAGTATGAATAATATAAAAAGATTGAAATAATAAAATTAAAAATAAAATAGATTAGAATGAAACAAAATTGGTACCCTATAAATTTGGAATTAACAGTATGAATAATATGAAAAGATTGAAATAATAAAATTAAAAATAAAATAGATTAAAATGAAACGAAATTGGTACCCTATAAATTTGGAATTAACAGTATGAATAATATAAAAAGATTGAAATAATAAAATTAAAAATAAAATAGATTAAAATGAAACAAAAGTGGTACCCTATAAATTTGGAATTAACAGTATGAATAATATAAAAAGATTGAAATAATAAAATTAAAAATAAAATAGATTAAAATGAAACGAAATTGGTACCCTATAAATTTGGAATTAACAGTATGAATAATATAAAAAGATTGAAATAATAAAATTAAAAATAAAATAGATTAAAATGAAACAAAATTGGTACCCTATAAATTTGGAATTAACAGTATGAATAATATGAAAAGATTGAAATAATAAAATTAAAAATAAAATAGATTAGAATGAAACAAAATTGGTACCCTATAAATTTGGAATTAACAGTATGAATAATATAAAAAGATTGAAATAATAAAATTAAAAATAAAATAGATTAAAATGAAACAAAAGTGGTACCCTATAAATTTGGAATTAACAGTATGAATAATATAAAAAGATTGAAATTATAAAATTAAAAATAAAATAGATTAAAATGAAACAAAAGTGGTACCCTATAAATTTGGAATTAACAGTATGAATAATATAAAAAGATTGAAATTATAAAATTAAAAATAAAATAGATTAAAATGAAACAAAAGTGGTACCCTATAAATTTGGAATTAACAGTATGAATAATATAAAAAGATTGAAATTATAAAATTAAAAATAAAATAGATTAAAATGAAACAAAAGTGGTACCCTATAAATTTGGAATTAACAGTATGAATAATATAAAAAGATTGAAATTATAAAATTAAAAATAAAATAGATTAAAATGAAACAAAAGTGGTATCCTAAAAATTTGGAATTAACTGTATGAATAATATACAAAAATTGAAATAATAAAATAAAATTAAAGAGAAAATAGATTAAAATGAAACAAAAGTGGTGCCCTATAAATTTGGAATTAACTGTATGAATAATATACAAAATTGAAAAAATAAGATAAAATGAACCAAAATTGGCATCCGAAAAAGTTGGAATACTTCTAAACATTTTTTTTTGTATGAATGCAAAATAAAATGGTTACACCCAAACATCGCGATCAAATAAAAAACCTATACGCAAGACATGATCTGGGGTCAAAACAAAACCGAACCTTAACCTTAAATCTAAAGCCAAGACCTTACGCCAACCGATGGCAACCAATGTGTTGTTCTAAACAAATTATATTCTGTTTACGGATTACTCTTACACATATTAGAAATATTTCAAAACCAAATTCTACGTTCAAATCTGTTGGTTAATTTCTTTGGTGAAAAATGTGTGTGACATGTCGTTAGTGTTCAGGAATATGACATGTCGAATTGCAATGGGAAAACAACATTTATTCATATTGATTATAAAGTGCCAGCAGCCACTTCTATAACAGCATCCTTGCTAAGAACATCATAACCAATAGTATCAGTAGTAACATTTGATGTTGCAGCCACAAGAATAGTGTAACATTACATGGCGTTACACTTATCTTTAGCAATTCATAAAATAAAACCGGAAATAAATAAATAAAAATCCGGGTCGACATTTTTTCTTTTTTAACAAAAGCATTCATTACCGCTATTCTCCCGTGTCAACAAAAACTTAAAAAGTCTTCCGCTGCCACATGTCCATCTGATCTGCCACACGTATCTCTTTTTTCCGATCGCGTTTTTCTTTCTTCCGATGGCCCAGTCTCGCCTTCACTTTACACGTCCATCTTCTTCGGCGTCGATTTTATTTTTCCCTGACCATATGGTGCCTTTTTTTTGTCTTTTTCTTTCCGTGCCAGCTCGCACACACTTCTTAATTTGCATACGCGTTCAAATGCTGCTCCTGCTGCTAATACAATCCGCTGCTGCTGATATTTTTAACGCACTCGTATGCGCTCTGTTACAATGTTATTGTTATTATCGTAATAGTTTCATTAGTAATGCCAGGTCAAAAAGAAAACCCTAACCTTAACCCTAAATCTAAACCGACAATCTTACACCAAACCCATAACAACCAGTGTGTAGCTCTAAACAAATTATATTGTGGTTGCGGGTCGCTCTTAAACAGATTTCAAAACAAAGTTCCACATTCAAATCTGCTGGTTAATTTCTTTATGCGAAAAAATGTGTGAAGCATATCTTTGATATCCAGAAATATGACATGTTGAATTGCAATGGGAAAACAACATTTATTCATATTGATTATAAAATGTCAGCAGCCACTTCCACAACAGCATCCTTGCTAAGAACATCATAAGCAATAGCATCAGTAGTCATCTTTGATATTGCTGCCACGAATCGTAATTGTATTATTAGTAATGCCATTAGTATCCTATTTACTTAGTTATTAATCTAACAAATTGAACAAAGCAATTCTACTCCCATGGGCCTGATTTTGAAATGCCAGAAATGTTGACAGAGATCCCGATTGATATTTACTGAGATCATATTAGTTACAACGGTCATCTATTCCATTTATTCATTGATTTTCATACTACGATAGACAAACGCAATAATGAGAAGTGCATGAACAGAAAAATACATTTCTGTAAAAAATAATAATTTTGAAATACTGAGAATTGTATTTGACACAGGATCATTGAGAGCAGCAGCTACTATTATTCGATAATCTGAAAAACATAAAATTAAAAGTTGGAATTATAGATGATTTTCATGTAGGATTTTCTCTTGAAGTTTAGAGCTGAGTAATTCATAAACCGCTAAAGAAGAATTACTCCAGAAATATGCTCAACTTAGATTTCTTACTTGGAATAATAAAAAATCCTTGATTTAAATAAACATTTTAAAAAATTTCATTGAATCACTATAATTTGCTTTATTTTCTCTATCTTGTATATTGAGCAATTCCTATTTAGACGGGATAATACATAGAATATTACGACCAGTAATATTTTGTAAATCTCATAATCACAGGTTTCCATGCCAGCTGATTGTTAGATAAATCTATTCAGAAGTATATATATATATATATATATATATATATATATATATATATAATGGCGTGCAATACATAAAAAGACCATAACGTTCTTTTATAAATCTTATATTGATTGTAAAGTGCAAGTAATTTTTTTTATTAATCGTAAGTTGCAAGAATAGAATAATTATAAAACGCCATCCCTTCCCTATGTTAAGAATAGGTTTCTAAATAATAACCGTATTATTTCAGCGTAGTCCTATTCTGCATAAGTACCAACTTGGTTAATGTGTGCCCACACGTGTGTGGCCCCGATCGCCGACCCCCAACGTCGAGTGTTGTGGATTTTTCGTTCAACTATTCTTCTTATGGCCGGATCGTCATTTTCTCGCTGGCGACTGTTGATGCGAACGAACGTGGATTCACAAAGTAAAGGAATAGATAAAATCAAACAGGAAAAACACAGATACCAATGTTTCACATATATTGGACTAGTGAGCGTTTGTGTCTTCTCCCCGTTCTATCGATCAATTCATCTATATCTCTGTTTCGCAGTCAACTCAAGAAACTGTCCAACCGTTGTCGATATCAGCTCCCATCCGCCGCAAACGGCATCTAGTTGTCAACTGTCTTCTCTGTGCCGGTACCTGAAGTCCCCTACCTCGGATACCGGAAGCTGCCCTTTCCTGTGTTATCTCTATATTGTCATTGTCAAATCTAAAATACGTACAGATTCATTGTTTGCTACTTCCCATCTCTTTGTTTATTGTAAGACACCCATTCCTTTGTCTATTGCCATCACCCTCTCAGCATTTAGTGAGTCAGGTCCACCTGAGGTCCACTTTATAGTATCGCGGATGGACGCCAAATTGTTGAGAGATGTTCAATAAAAACAATTTTCTCTCCATCTTCGGCTTTCCTTTTCCTGTTTTATCTTCTAACATACCCTCAGGTCAATGGTTGAGCTTTTAAAATCGCCAAAATGTTTAAGGATTTTACTTTTGATTTTATCAAATTGAGGGGGTAGGGAAGTAGTTTGAGGAAGGGTGGATATTTCGTCTTTTTCGATGAGGCAATGCCCCATAATGAAATGAGTGAGGTCGGATATGACAAATAGCAGGAAGAACCCATTAGTTCAGCAGGGAGCGAAATCATCCACATTTACGATGTATCAATCGGAATATTGATAGATTCTGGAGCAGACATCAACCTTATCGACAGCAAAGCATTTAAAGAAATTCTTAAATTACGGCCAAAATTAACATTAAAGGAAACAAGTTGTACACCAAAAGCCTATGGAAGTATTCCAATACCACTAAAGGCAGACTTTTTTTCAATGCTAACAAACTATGATCGATGCCTCCGGTCAGTCTCAAAAGACAAAGGATACCCCTGTAGGGGCAGTTGCACATGTAATTGTGAGGCAAGGGTCGCGCAATCCCTAACCACACCTCTCCTGAATCGACACTGTTTGGGTCCAGTGACAAGGAGAAGACCAGGACGACTGGAAACAATGCTGGGATAAGCGGAGAGCATGTGCAGCACCTGGAAGTCCCAAATGGTCACCCATTTAGTACTGACCAGCCTTAACACTGCTTAACTTCGGTGATCCAGCTAGAATCGGTGTGTCAACGTGATTATGCTGTACGTAACAAACGGCGCCAAATGAATAGCGCACAAAATGTTCGTTACAAAGGTATACCAAGGGGGTAACATATTAAGCAAATGGATCAACATCGAGCTAGGGTTTATTAGCACCCCACAGGTGAAAGCAATTACTAAAAATAATATCCCAAAATAGACAAAAGAAATTCTCGAATTCAGAAGAATGAACATGAGCGAAAACGAGCAAGACGTCACATAAGAAAATCCCGGAGATATGCAAGCAGCAATTCAGAGGATGAGGGAAGCAATCCGAATACAAAAAAAGGGACAGATGTGACGTCGGATATGATGTCATAAGAAGGGGTATAAATACGTGGTTTTGAAACCCCTCACTCAATTGACTAGTTGTTTAGTCTATGTGATACAATCAAGGCCATATGAAATTACTGGGAGGACATAAATTAAATAAACTTTTACATATTTTTTATCTAATTGTTTTGAACATGGAGTAAGATGCGTCGTCAACTTAAGTTAAAACTTTATTATGATTATGGATACTAAACCACTAAGGATTATTCCATGATAATCGGCCAATATAAAGAGAAACTCGCATTGGGATTATGCATTGACGAAAAACCTCTTCAAAAAAGAAATCGGGTGCTGCAGAATTAGGCTGTCTTAAGATACTGGTTTCCTGAAAACAAAAATGCATCTAATATTGATGCTTTTGTTTTCCTTCTCCTTTGCAAAACTCAATCATGTTCTGCAAAGTCAAAAACACAAACACTTTCTCCTACAAAACAATGAAACCAAACTAAACCAAGCAACATAAATAAAGATTTGAAGATATAAAGAACTTCAAGTATAAAGAAACTGTTTCCAAAACTACTGGATTCTGCATTAAACAGCCCGAAAAGGGTTGATATATTTTAAAACTAAACAGTCAAACTAAACACCATGAATAAATATTTGAAGATAGAACTTAAAGCATACAAATTTGGATTTGTCGTGCGCATTCAGACGACAAAATTAGTTCCGACTTTATTCTATTGAGGCTGAATGTGCCCTGACTACATCGCAACCACCTACATTGGCTGATATCTTGAACAAGGCTCTGGTTGGATGCGCAGATGTATACATATCTTGAGGGCAACCAAGGAAAAAGCAGTCTGGGGAAGATTTGGCAGGACTTAGTCAAAGATGACTGCGAGCAATAGTACATCAAAACCGGTATAAATGATAGAATTGCATGTAGAAAATCAGTTTGAACCTCGAAAACCAATGGACAAACTACATCTGATGTGAAAAATAAAAAATATAAATGCTAAACGAAGAAAAAAAAAGAACGAACGAAAGAAAAGAAAGAAGAGATAGAAAAAGAAAATAAGAAGAATGAAAGGAAAAAAAGAAAACGAAAATAATATAAAACAACAACAGTTCATTATAAAATTACTCTTTTTATAGAATCCTCTAATTTTATTTGAAAATTGCGACATTTAAATAAATTATAGATGAATTCAAATTTGCAAGCTTAAGAAGCCAATTCAACGCATATTAATATTTGTGTTATTTTTTTTTAATTGGACAAGCCGTTTCGGAGTCCATAGAAAACAAATTGTCTCACACACAGATGCGTTTTTATATATCAGTAGAGATAACTAATTTCAGATGATATGACATCATCATCAGATTTGTAAATAATTTGTGTGTGTGTTTTTTCCTTTTCATTTATTGTGCCATGGTGTCACTAGAAAAATAAAGTTCGATGTTTTTTTTTAAATGTTCTAATCAAAGTTATTGCGGGTTGGTTGTCATGCATAATTCTTTCTAAACAAAAGAAATCAAAATTTCTATTTTTCTGAAGAGTATCTGCATGAAAAGATTCGATATTGACATAATAATAATGCGAAACAAATCTGTAAATGTGTCGAAATTTTTAAATGCTGAAAGAACTTGGCACAAAATTAATATTTGGAACTTAGAATGGAGCTATACTGTTAATATTATTTACACATATATGCATATATATGTAACATATAAATGTAACAGAGCAGCAGCAGCAACAACCAACGTATGCAAATACCGAGCCGTATGCCACGGCGAGAAAGAAGGAAAGAAAAGTATTATAAAAAAAGAAAAATGTGGATACTTGGTGTTAGAGAAAGATAGACGTGCTAAACATGGCTGGTATTCGACACGGCAGAGTCTTGCTAATCACATTAGAGTGCGAGAGAACTTTTAAACAAGACACAAGGCGTTATTCTGGGAAGTACCTGTACATAAATGTATGTTATTTCATTTAAAAAAAAAAAGAATGAGTTGAATTCTGTCATTGTCTTTTTTTGCGACGGTATCTTCATGTTTACACGCGTGTAACCATACAGAATTTGCTGCCGTTTGACCAAGATTTTTCATAAAAAGGGTTCAAAATGAAGAAAAAAGAAAAAAAAGGTTACCACACAATAATACAGTTGAAACGGAAGGACTTAAGAATGACCGAAAGCAAGAATGACAAAAAATATAAGTAATATCGTACGGCTTTTGTTTTTTTCTCTTCTGGTTTATTTTTGAGTTTCCTCCTGTTTTGTAGATCATATTTTTAGTTGCCGAAAAGTGTTTTGTCGGGAGTTTAGGTCACCGTAAATATTTAAACGTTCTAGTGTTAAATGGCTTATTAGGTTTTCGAGTAATGTTAGACTCTCGGCTGAGAATACTAAATGTTTCCAGTTTTTAGTTTATGATTATTAAAGTTAAAGACGACACGTCTAATTCTTAGCACTGGATCTGCTGAGTGGCTTATAAATATTTTTTTTTATTTTGCAATCAAGTTGTTGGTATGTACGGTGTATATAAAGTCCGTTGGTGGTATGGAACTTTGATTAATTTCGGGAGAAAATACCTCCCCTTTTCCAAAAGAAAAGAAAACAAAATAAAATTGTTTTTAATACTTACACATGATTACAGATGACGTCCTGGAAGAGGCTCAGCCTGTGACTCCGGTTCAACACCTTCTTCACCGTCTTCTCTACTTTGATGGTTGGTGATGCGTAGGTGGATGGGTGCCTTATAACTATATTTCTGATTATTATTTTTCAGAATTTTTCCAGCCCTTTTTCAAACTCAAGCACTGTTTCACTTTTTAGAACTGATTCAGGAAGCGCATTCCACGTGTCAATCACTTTAAACCATGTCTGGTACTTTTATTTTTCGGTATTTTGTTATTTAGATGCATTTTCATCTAATACTGAACAGAGAAATATTAATATTTAAAGCAATCTATAATTTTAAAACTTATGGCAAGCGAAATTGCTTGACGGTCAAGACACTTGACGTTAATGGAATATCATCCGTTGATCCTAAAACTAAGAAAAAAACACACCAGTTGCATTGGTAGAAAGATAAATGTCCACTAATCATTTAAGATATTACTATCCGCAAATACAGGAATGAAGGAAGTATTTGTCTAGACAGTCCGAACGTTGCCGATAGAATTCGGACAAAGAAGCAAATTTCCCAAGTATGGAACGTAACTTAGCCATCAGAAGATTTTTTTCACCGTATGAATGTATGTAACAGAGCACAGATGCGAGTAAAGAAGCAGCAGCAACAACAACTACCATATGTAAGTACCGAGCCGTGTTCCAGGTGACGTCACGGCGAGAAAGAAAGAAAGAAAGAAAGAAAAGTATTATAAAACATGTCGACCCTTGATGTTTAAGACAGGACAGAAATAGACGTGTTACACAGGTGGCTTGCATGGAAAAGATGCGTACGAAACATGGCCAGACAGGGACACAGTATCATGTGTTCAACACAGCAGAGTCTTTTTAAGCACATTGGAGTGCAAAAGGACTTTTGAACAAGAGACAAGGCATTATTCTGGAAAGTACCTGTGAATAAATGTCTGTTATTTTACTAAAAACAGAGTGAGTCGAATTCTCACCTTCTCTTTTTTTTTCTTGTGACGGTGTCTACATGCATAAAACTGAATTCGTTTAACAACTACGGCAGTTGATTAACACACACGTCAAATTTCTAATCACACTGATGCAGTTGATACACACTGTCCTCGATCTTCTGAACATACTCCTTTTATTGTCCAAGCGTTCGTCATCAGCTAATCGGCGGCTAGAAAAACAGTCACGTGAGGGGTGACGTCATCGCTCAATAATCTTACAAAAACCACAGCCGCCATTTTTAATTTCTGCCCTCCCTGTGATCCTCCCAGCAGATAAGACAACACGCGCGGACGCGTGGTCGCTTTCTTCCTTCATTCTGTTCGACTTTACAAAAACATATTAAAATAGTATATATATATATGTATATGTGTGTGTGTGTGTCTGTATTGTTATCGAGCGCATAGTTTAGTGTCTCTTTTGTGCATACTAGTATATATATATGTCAATTTGTATGCATGTAATGTTTTCTTTTCTCGTTTGTATAATGTTCATCGAGCGGGCGATTGCATGTGTGCGAATGTATAAATATTCAAAATCACATAGTTCACAAAAGTGACACATAACCACCAGACTTTATTTCATGGCTGTGAATTTCTCTCGGAGTTGCAAACTTTTATAGGTGTTCTTATATTCTTCTAGTTGGTCCAGTCGAATGCTCCCACGGTTGACAGACCAACTCTAACTCCAACCTCCTCTGCTTGACTGAGTCCCCATTGACTGGTCTGTGTCGTGAATATAATATCTCTCGTTTTCTTTCTTCCTTAACTTAGTCACCAACCAGGTTATTTTATTGCTTATTGTAATGTTTGTTCTCCGACTTATAAAACTATTTGTGACAATTTTATTTGGATTAATTTGCATCCTTTTTTTTATTTTCCTTTGTTTATTTTTCTGAACTAAATTTAACTGTTATGTTTTGTAACATGTTTCTCTATTGAAATATTTCATGGGGAAAGATGATATGATTCCATTTCCGGTTGATGAAAACCGGTTATTTTTTTTGTTTTTTTTAAAACCATCTACTAGTTGACCAGTTGTGTACAAATTCCAAGAGCGATAGGAGCCTTCTCCCATGCCTGAAAGTGACTGTTCAACGAGCGAGATCGGAGATGTGCCATTGTACAACTCATGCTCTCTACCGATCCAAGCTATGACAAGAGGACCATTGCCAGCACCCTCAAAATGCATCGCTGGATTGCCACGAATAATAGGGATGTGCCAAGGGTGATGAAAATAAAGGTTCTTGTTACGATTATGGTCTTGTGTGTGCATTCAAGTGAAAGTCACATCATGCAACCTCACATCTTCGAAGTTTTAAAGTCAACACCAAATTGAATGAAGAACGTGGTGATCACCTAGTGTAATCAGGTGACTGCTAGCAAACCCTGGCTGTGGTAGCAGGACTCAGCACCGGCCCACAAATCCAAAGAGACTCAGGGTTAGCTTCAGGAGGAGTGCTTCCACTTTGTATCCTTCTCTCAGTGGTCCTTCTCCTTCCTCAACCTGAACCTGCTGGCGGCGGCCAGATTAAATAGATGTCAGCTCTACTACATAATTAAGTTACTTGAATTGTTTTTTTTTTTTCAATAATTGTTTAGGGTGACAACTTTCTTGTTCCACTCAAATATTCATGGTGTTTAATTTGGTTGCTTTGTAGAGAAACATGATTGAGTTTTAGAAAGGGGAAGAAAAAAATCACCAATATTTGGTGCATTTTAGGTCAGGAAGTCGATATTTTCAGACCACCTGCTCTGGTAATAGTAGACAATCGAACAGACGTTTGCCTAGTAATTTTGAACCCTTGTCTCTTTGTGATTTCCTCCTAATGAAGCACATTTGTGGAATTCTAGAGAAAGAAGATAGTAACATTAATTCCAATTAATAGACCGATAGCTGTACTAATATTACAATTCAAGAATCGAATTCTAATAATTTCTTTTTACAGTGCACACATTTCTTGACATTACAGAGATTATATGGAAAAAATCCATTAAATTATTGAACTTTACCAATTCTTGAAGGAATAATTTTAGGAAATCAATTTTTTTCTCATTTTTTTTTTCATCAAGAAAATCTGACAAAAAATTTTGATTTCGTTTTTAGATAATTTTATTTTTGACTCAAACTGATTGATTAGTGTTCTTGTTATTTTTTTTTATTGATTTCAATGATTTCTGAACATCATCTTTCGATAATAAAATTCTTATTGATTTATCATTGTAAAGAAATTCCATTGATCAACCATTTATTTCGGAAATAAGTTGTATCATATATGTAAAATGATAGAAGTTTCTATGGATCAGAACTACTGCATCGGATCAGAGTTGAGTGGTTCGGTTTACAAGTTGGGATCAATGTTCACTATTCTGTTCTTACTTAGCCATACTTTCATTTCGGGTTGGGCGTGGCAAATATTTAGACAGCCGCTTCATAGGAATTCAAAATCTGAAACAGCATCCACCCCATTGCATTAAAAACTAGAAATTCTCCCAATTTTACAATACTGCTCCGGCCAAATGAACAGGTTAGGGTTAGGGTTGTTTTTTTACTTAACTTAAAATGATCATGACTAATGTTGTACACTGAAGAGTTTTCACATAAGATAAAAATAAAATCGTTTCAGTACTTATTCCTAATGATACTTTGAATGTTCTTTTCTGTTTCAAATCAATATGAATATCATTTTGTAGCTTACTTTTTAAGTCATCTCTTTTTGGTTTAAAACTTATTGGTATATGAAAAATTACTGGATTACACGAACTCAGTATATTATATACAAGTCTCTCTCTCTCTCTCTCTCTCTCTCTCTCTCTCTATATATATATATATATATATATATATATATATATATATATACTAGCAAAGATACCCGCTCCTCACGCGGGACTTTGCTATATGCTTGGATACAAATTTCTACATTAATGTGAGCGTTTAATTGCTGAAGGAGGAGCCTGTTGTAGGGAACGATCCACTGGTTTGTGATTTTTGATGAACATACCAACTATTTTTTGCATCCTTATTGTACCAGTCTGGCTTCCATCTTCTGGTTTCTTTCGTCTGAACTTGGGATAAGAATCCTGGCCTTGTTTAGAACACTGAATAAATTATTTTGAGTAATTTTTGAGTATTTGTTGTCGATCATACATGATGCAGATGTGTGCATATGGCAGTCCTCTCTTTTAGAATTCAATGAAAAATCCTTCAACATGTCAAATCCTCTTTTTTAATAAATTCCATTCGCTTCTTTAACTTCTGTCTAAATATTCAAGCAACAATATCTGGACGATCTTGAGGTTTTTATCATTAATGAAAGTTTTCTGTAATTTCCGTCCACTTTGGATTTGTTGTGAAAGTGATAAAGAGGTCGGTTTGGCCCATTCGCTGAACATAAGCCATGGTATCACTTTGGTGATCAAACGTATCATGGGCCTACTGTGTAAGTTGCTGGAAGGACCAGCCGTTGACCAATCTGTTCTGGATTCACATCCTCCCTAAGAATAGAATCCCTCAAGTTGCCATAATTGTCAGCTCTCAAAGTCTGTTGCTCCTGTTTTAATCTTGCAGTACACATCCACCAGCCATTGTTAAAACAACCTTCGATGCCGGAGAAAATAATTTCCAGGCTGAGTTATCAAATGGTAGGAATAAAATTGCTGTTGGGTAACTTTTTGCCTATTGGATGCCTTCATGTAGATGTCGTAAGATGGAGAACCGTAGAGGTACATTAACGGTACATTAAAGTATCGTAGAGAGGATGTATTTGGAAATCCTTTTCAATGTATTATTTTTAAAACACAAGACAATATCTGTGTTTGGTGTTGGTTCGTTCTCCATTAATATTCCAATCTCATACGTTGTTATTGGAGCATTGTATCGCCGTGTGTGCTTTTCATGTGGCCGTCGGTTTTCCCTTATAACAACTTTTCTTCCGAAATCATCTCCTTTGTTTTCACTTGACAAATTAGGTTGTTCTTATATAAAAATTCAGTCAGCCTTCGGAGAATGTCTACTATCACGCCCCCATCTCTGTAGTTCCTTTTCCAGATTATTCAAGAAGTAGATTTGAATAAACTTTGCTACTCATTCTTCAAGTGGCAAACACTCCCAATTTTGTTGCAAACCTGGTCTCGAATTCTAAAAGAAAGATTCCATCCATGGACCGCCGTATCTTCATGACGAAATGAAGTAATTGCCAAACAGTTGTCGTAACTGCGTAGATTTTCCAGGAACTCTTTAGAGATCAGACCTTTGCCTGAGAGCAAATCTTGCAGTAACTGAGACAATGGTGCAAAGCTATCAAGCACAGCCTTGCCGGAATAAGAACAACCAGGAATCTCTTTTTTAAATTTCACTGCTGACCAATGCTGACGTACTTTGTCCATTTTTCCAATGTCAGCTGTAGTGAGAATCATTTTTTGTTCTCGAGCGATCCCTTTCTATTGCAATTTTCTATTTCTTGTTGTCTCAGGGAAGTCATTCGTTGTCTACCTCTTTTACTGTCATTTGCTGGGGTAAAGTCACACTCTTTCTCCTTGCAGTCTCTTGTTCACGTCGGGTTAGGATAGACGAAAGATGTGTTCGGTTTCTGATTTCTTTCATCTTTGAGTTTTTCTCAACTGACCTTGTTTAGTCTTCTTTCTGTTTCCTCATCTGTTTCGCTTTGCTTCCCTTTCCCATCTATTGTCTTTTCTTTAATATCTTCTTGTGATGAATTTAACCGCATTGCAGCGTGTCAGTTTCACGTCCGGTTGCTCTTTCAAATCTGTTAATCTTGCTCTCCTTTCTCTTTGACATATTTTGTTGAGCTCCAGACGTCTTTTCCTATGTGAAGTGTTTTCATTGGAGCGAATTGCAGCAACTCTTAGTCTTGTAATCTTGTGAATCTGTCTTCTTTTTCTATTTTTGTTCTTCGTTTCTATTTTGTTTGAGTGGCATCTTTAGTGTGTATCCGAAAGTGGAAAGTATTATCTTAATTTTTTCAAAAGAATTATATGTATCCCAAGATAAAATCTTTCATGGTCTGTTACATTGTTTTTGGCAGCAATATTTTGGAAGGTCAAAGTTAAGATATACGGTGTAATAAATGTTGGCCTATGTTACGGACCACTATCATGCCAAATTTCATCAAGATCGGCTGAGGAGATGTGGTTAGAGGAGGGTGATCTGATTTTGGAGATAGTGTGCATCATCACTTGATGGGAGACCATCATCATGCTAGGTTTGGTTATGATTGGTCTAGTGGTTTTGGCTGTAGGAGAGTTATACACACAGGCAGACATATTGACACAACTACTTTAAATATATATATATATATATATATATATATATATATATATATATATATAGAGAGAGAGAGAGAGAGAGAGAGCGAGATAAAGAGAGAGAGATAAAGAGAGAGAGAGAGCGAGATAAAGAGAGATAAGAATACTGTAAAATAAAAATGATTTATATACATAGATTAGATGTCGATAAAAATGCGAAGATATGACTAGATAGATAACTGGATATGAACAGATTAATATAGTTGAGCAAACTGAGATAGTGTTAGGGACGCACTCCTACTAATAATGAACTATTCCATCACGTCACTTACCAGTTTTCAAAAAGAAAAGAAATATCCTGTTTCCTGCAACTGAGAAAATTGATAAGGAACTGGATCGGTTACAAAAGGCCGGAATACTATTGAAAGTGAGCACTAGTGATTGAGCAGCCTCTACTGTATATGTGACCCAAAGACCAAGCAGATTCGCGTATGTGTAGATTTCTCTATGGGCCTGAACGCAACTCCAAAAGATTACTACTACACTTTCCCTACACCAGAGGAGAAATTCGACAAACTAGATGGTTGTAAAATATTTTCTAAGGTGGATTTAAGAGATGTGTACTTGCAGATTCCCGTCGAAGAGGAATGTTTGAAACTCCTCTGCATCAGTACGCACAGTTTGAGAGGTTAGGTTCCCGGGGCAAGGTAGCACCTGCGATCCTCCAGCAGGTCATGGATACCATGCTGGGCGACCTCGACTTCACTTGCGCCTACTTGGACGACATCATCATTGCCAGTAAAACCACGGGCGAGCAGTGCAAACACATACATGAGGTTTTTAAAAGAATTCAAAGTTTCGATTTTAAAGTGAAAGAAGTTAAGTGCGACTTCTTCATGAACGAGATAAAATTCCTAGGTAACATAATTGATAAAAATGGTAGTTACTTCGACCCTAAGAAGACAGAAGTCATAAAGAATAATATGCATGCACTCCAAAGTTGCTAATGACTTCCAAGTCATAAAACGAATTACTTAAGAAAGAAAAGGCCTGGGTTTGGACGCCTGAATGTCAAGCAGCGTTTGAGGAAATCAAGGATACTTTAACATCGGGTATTTTTCTTACACACTATGATCCAAAGCTGAAAATAATAGTAGCGAGTGACGCAAGCTTATACGGTGTTGGATCTTGTATACTTCATATTATGCCCGACGGTACAAAAAAAACAAACAAAAAAAAAACGATTATCCATGCATCCAGATCGCTACTACCAGCCGGGAGACAGTACTAGCAGATCGAAAAGCAGGCACTAAGTATCATATTCGTTGTAACGAAATTTCATAGACACTTACATGGCAGAAAAGTTAGGTTGCAAACAGACTATAAGCCGTTGCTTACGATCTTCGGATCTACAAAGGGCTTATAGACATCTATGGCCGATAGACTGCTAAGATGGGGTACAATCTTACTAAATTATAATTTTACACTGGAGTACTTGCCATCAAAACAAATTAGCCATGCTGATAGCCTATCTAGACTGATACCTACGGAAAGGGAACGTTTGGAGGATTCCATCATTGCTGCTTTTCGTACTAACTGCGAAATAAATACGATGACAGGCAACACAATTAGAGAGCTTCCGGTATGTCTACCTGAAATTATAAGAGAAGCAGATAAGGATGACTTCACACAGGGCACCCTGGAAAAACCGAATTAAGAGCTTGATGAGAAGCTGCGTCTACTGGCCTAACATGGACAAAGAGATCATGGAGATGATAGACTTTTGCACAGTTTGCGCCCTTGCTGCGAAAGACTGACCAGCCATAGTCTAGAATTTATATTGAACTAGCAGGTCCGCTAGACGACCACTATTACTTAATCGTAGTTGATAGCTACACCAAGTGAGCTGAGGTATTTAGGTGCAAAGCAACTGGGACAGCAATAAATTTCTTACATGAACTGTTTGCTCATTTCGATGTAGTAGACTGCATCATGGGCGACAATGGAACTCAGTTCACGTCTGCAGAGTTCAAAGTTTTTGTGACACGTTCTAAATCAAACACATCATCACTCCCCAATATCACACAAGATCGAATGGGCAAGCGGAAACTTTGTGGACATTCTCAAAAGAGCACTGAAGAAGGCTCAAGGTATCCCAACAAATGAAGCCCTCCAACAATTCCTACACGTGTATAGGATTACACCTAATCTTTACACCTCAACAGCGGCTTCACTGACGGAAACGATGTTTGCATGAAAGGTGAGATCTGTTTTTGAGAAATTTTTATACACAAGACCTCAAGTCACCACTTGCATACCCAGTAAACGTTTCATGTCAGGAGAGAGAATTTCTTCAAATGTTACAAAAATAACACATAACTCTGGGATATGGTTACGATCAGTAAGAGAGTAGGTAATATGGTATATATCGTGCAAAGACCGAAACATACCCATAAACGTCACCAAAACCAATTAAGATGTCGCGCAGTAACACCAACGATACACCACCGTTGGAGGAAAAACAGGTCGACACTATTTTCGAGACATTTGATCTCGAACCTCCCTAAACAAACCCTAAATAAAGACGGTCGGTTCGGAAAAGAAATGTCACCGATCTACTAATGACCGATCCTAAACGAAAGAAGTACTAACAGCTTCTACGAACGAAAAGCTTATGAGGTGTTGTGAATGCACCCCTACTGCCTTGAATAATGAACTATTTTATGACGTCACTTCCGTCCATGAGGTTAGTTTCGGGTAACGAGCGCTGATTTACTAAGTGAGACAGACACGCGAAGAGTATGGTCGTCATCACTAGTCCAGCAGTTGAGCAAAGTTATGACTTAATTTACCGTTTGCATGGATTTTCGTTAATACATATTTATTTAACTGGTACTGTGTTCTCCCTCGTCAATTATTCAAATGCTAACTCCACAACAGATAGATAGATAGATAGATAGATAGATAAAGAAACATACAAGATAGAAACAAACATATATATATATATATATATATATATATATATATATATATATATATATATATATATACACCTAGAGAGCAATAAAGAGAGATAGAGAGAGAGAGAAAGAGAGAGAGAGACTAGCAGGGAAACCCGACGGTGTCCAGGATTGAATGATGATCAACAAATTTTCCACCTTCCCATACTTTATTTTCATCGAAATCGGTGAAAAAGCCCATTTTCCACACAAATCGATTAATTGTTTATTCTAGTTGGGGACCCCCACCCGGCAGTGTATCGGGAGGAAGCTTCACATGTGTTTTTGCAGTGATGCACTCCACAAAATATTGTAGTCTACATTGCACTGTAGAGAAACTAATGTTCATTTAAAAAGATATATAAATAATGGTTTGAAGTAAAGTTTAAAATGCAAAAGTCAAGTATCATTGTCCAATTGTGCTCTAAGAAGAAACATTTATTTCGAACACGCGTCTTATTAAAGAAACTATAGTTGATTTTATAGGCTATACTTTTCTACTTGTGCAGCGATAAAATTTCTCAAATTCACTCGTGATTTTAGGCTGTATAATAGTGTTTACTTTTGTCAAAATCGAACTTTCTTTTATCGGATTTCTTCGGTTATCGATTTTCTGATATTTATTTGAAGCATTCAATACAAAACCTACGCAAGAACACTTCCAGACACATCAAGTACATTGGTGTGAATTTTTTTAAACATTCAGCCCAACTGTTTCCGAGTCTATATGGAACTCTCTCACACACGTACAAACTCATAAAGACACACACACACTATATATATATATATATATATATATATATATATATATATATATATATATATATATATATATATATATATATATATATATATAATGTCGTGCCAACCTGAAAGGATGAAACACTAATGTCTGTAAGTATTTAAAAATTATTACAGTAATAATTATATATATATATATATAGAGAGAGAGAGAGAGGGAGAGAGAGAGAGGGAGAGAGAGAGAGGGAGATGAACAGAAATATGAGCGGAGATATATACATTGGGATAGATAAATAGACAAGACGGAGTATATAGTATCGTATGTCACATATAGACCCACTTAGCAACAAAATCTCACCCTTTTACTGTTGAGGCCCTTAAATGCCAGAAAGCTTTCTACTCTAATATTTTCTTCTCTCGAACAGTTAGACTTTGGAATTCCCTTCCTGCTACTTACTTCCCTGACTCTACTGATATGCAGAAGTAATGTAAACCAACTAATTAATCTTTCCTAGGCACGATCCCAAGTAGCAGCGATTTGCCTTGTTAGAGCTGAACGTGAGTATATATATATATATATATATATATATAAAATTGAACGTGTCTGTGTCTGTGTGACTAGAAATTTAATATACATGGTACTGAGATGTGGGAAAATCTTTGTAATCCGTTTTCGGTCAGAAATTTGGCTGTTAAGGGGTCAAAGTTCAACGATGTGACCTTTGAGAACTTTACTAAACTCCTCCGCCAATTTTGGGTATAAACAATTGAAAATTAAGATATAGGTTCCTTGGACAAGTATCTAACTTAATAACTTGATTTGAGCCCAAAATAATAAATGTTAAGGGGTCATAATAGGGGTCAAATTTAACAAAGATTTGACCTCTGCGGTCTCTACCAAATTACTCAGAAAAATTTTTGGTCTAAACATTTGAAATTTTACATAAAGGGTATTCAGAGATAGGGCAAGCTTTTTAATCGGTTTGGGTCAAAAATTTGAGCTATCAATATATAAATGTATGTATGTATGTTTGCATGTCTGCCTAAAACTTTCGACAGAGGCGACGGATTTTCACAAAATCAGTATCGTTTGAAGCTCGACCATTCAGACGAAAAATACCGAAAAATTGGCTAAAAAAATTAATTTCTTCACCTTCAACTGGGCATTTTTCTACAGGAAAGGGTTGCTTTTTTCGCTGATATTTTCGAATGTAATCCGCTCTTTTCGATTGTCTAACCTTAATTAAACCCTACGTCACAGCAAAGACGTCACGTTTTTACCCCGTTTTCCTTCTTCACGGTACGGGTTCGAGCCTGTCTACCTACTACCACTTTTTTTTTTGTTTTTGCTTAACATACACCTCCAAACACCCGGGCAACGCCGTGCTGAAATGCTAGTATATATATATATATATATATATATATATATATATATATATATATATATATATATATATATATGAATATATATTTATGTATATATATGTATATATATATATATATATACTTGTTTATTGTTATATAAACATGCTCACATCCCGCTGCTACAAATAGCCACTTGTTTCAATCAAACAACAGATATAATCAGGCAGCGACTTGACTATTCAAAAGTTCAATGAATAATGGATTTTTATTTTAGGTAGGAACTCTTTAAAAGTTGGAGTTAAAAAACTTAAAACACAGAACTTTAATTATAAAATGTAAAGAGGGAGGGGCAATTTAAATAAAGTGAAAAGATTACAATGGAGAGAGAGTGATTGAGAAGAAAAAAAAAGGAATAGAGAAAGAAATAGAGAAAGAAAATAGAAAGAATATATATATATATATATATATATATATATATATATATATAAAATATGGAGAAGAAAAGAAAAAAGATATAAATGGTTATTATAAAGAGAATAAGGACTAGAAGGGAAAGGAAAGGAAAGAAAAGAATGATGAGATCTAGTTAAAGAGAGAAAGAGAGAAAGTAAGAATTTGACAGTATATAGAAAAAGGAAAAAGAAAAAGATCTGCGTGTCAACCAATTTATGAACAATTATACAATTCAGTAATGAAACATATTATTACAAATACAAACAGAAGATACAATCCAAGCGTCAGAAATGAACATGTCAAAAAAGACAGCGAATGTATCCAGCCAGCATATTTATCTTCTCACATACGTCCACGAGTAATATCAACGCAGTTCAAACATACGTCTACAATTAATTAGGCCCTTTATGCTCAATGATATAAGTTTAAAGTTTTCGCGTTTTTATTAGATAAATATATAAATAAAAGAAAAAAAATAATGATAAAACAATATTAAAATTATTATTATTATTAATAATAATAATAATAATAATAATAGTAATAATAGAAATAATAGTAATGATAGAAATAATGATAATAATAATAATAATAATAATAATAATAATAATAATAATAATAATAAAAACAGAATAAAATTATTATTTATTATCTTTTTAATATAACATATTTAGCCATACGAGGGGATTAAATAAATTAAATAGGGCCAATAATTATAAATAAAAATCTACTAATATTTATGTATATAAAAAGAATACAATACATATATGCATATATACACATACACACACATATACATATATATATACACATATATACGCATATATATACATGCACATAGGTAAAGGTGTAACTATACTATAAAGTTGAAAGTTTAAGCTATTTAAGTATAGGTATAAAGTCATATTAAATCACAAATTAATGCATTCAAGACCAGATTACTAGTAACACAGATACAAGTACACTTACTTATACATATATAAATATATTCAGGCAAAAGAAGTAATTAAATCAACGAAATACTCAAAAGTAGCAACACACAGGTAGATAGTACCCAAATTAAAAATAATAAAATACATATGTATATACCCACAGAGAACCAACAGACATACAAATAAGCATATATATATATATATATATATATATATATATATATATATATATATAATTTTATGCATACACATACATACAAAAAATACACAAATATATGCACACAATCAAATACTAATATACAACAACGCACGTACACATATATATACGCACACATAAATATGTATAATTTACATAAACTATATATATAGAAATACATAAGAATACGAATAATTTGGCAAGAGTACAGATAGATGCATACACACATAGAAACATACAAATGGAATGAATAAACATGGGAGGGTATACCAAATAATATAGAAATATATAAATCTAAGTACACACGGTCATAAAGTAAATACATAGACACATATATACACATAGACACACAGGTATATAAGATAGGGGAAGTAAAGAATGAAATTAGGCGAGGAGAAAATATATTAATAGTATTTTAATAAATTATAGAAATCAGTGACAATTTTAAATTTATTTAAATTTTATATCTAAACTAAATTACTTAAAAGATGTTTTTTATAATGTTTGCAATTAATTGAATTTTCGTGCTTCTTATTTAATAATTTATCTCTTTCTCTAAAAGTAAGTATAAATAATTTCTCATAAAGACATAGGTAGCAAGGCGAGTTTAAAGATGAACAGGTTTTAGCTTTCTTTAAAATTTTCCAATTTACTATTGGGGAGTAACCTAGCTCTACTAGTTCATTGTAATATTTAGACAAGGAAGTTCTATTTTTGTACTCATTATTTTCAAAAGAGCACTTGTGACCGGTAAATCTTTCTTTAAAATTGTTATTTGTCATTCCTATGTAATATTTTTTTCATTCGGATTTTCCTTAGTAGAAATAGTTGCTTGGTACACTACAGAAGTAATTTGACAATTTCCTTTAAGAGGGCATTTTGATTTAATTCTACAGTTACAACTTTCGGTAGCAATGGGTGTGCTATTTTTGTTTAATATTTTGTTATTATGTTTTTTAATTATTTTTTCAAGGTTTTCATTACAGCTATAACTAAGTTTTATTGTATTTTTACTGAAAATTTTATGTAGTATGTTATTCATAGGGAAGTGCTTTTTAATAAAGTTTAAGAATTTCATTCCTAGATTTGTTTTAACTTAAATAATCTGGTCTTGAATGCATTAATTTGTGATTTAATATGACTTTATACCTATACTTAAATAGCTTAAACTTTCAACTTAATAGTATAGTTACACCTTTACCTATGTGCATGTATATATATGCGTATATATGTGTATATATATGTGTGTGTGTGTGTGGTTATGTGTATATATGCATATATGTATTGTATTCTTTTTATATACATAAATATTAGTAGATTTTTATTTATAATTATTGGCCCTATTTAATTTATTTAATCCCCTCGTATGGCTAAATATGTTATATTAAAAAGATAATAAATAATAATTTTATTCTGTTTTTATTATTATTATTATTATTATTATCATTTTTATTATTATTATTATTATTATTATCATTACTATTATTTCTATTATTACTATTATTATTATTATTAATAATAATAATAATTTTAATATTGTTTTATCATTATTTTTATTTCTTTTATTTATATATTTATCTAATAAAAACGCGAAAACTTTAAACTTATATCATTGAGCATAAAGGGCCTAATTAATTGTAGACGTATGTTTGAACTGCGTTGATATTACTCGTGGACGTATGTGAGAAGATAAATATGCTGGCTGGATACATTCGCTGTCTTTTTTGACATGTTCATTTCTGACGCTTGGATTGTATCTTCTGTTTATATTTGTAATAATATGTTTCATTACTGAATTGTATAATTGTTCATAAATTGGTTGACACAGATCTTTTTCTTTTTCCTTTTTCTATATACTGTCAAATTCTTACTTTCTCTCTTTCTCTCTTTAACTAGATCTCATCATTCTTTTCTTTCCTTTCCTTTCCCTGTTAGTCCTTATTCTCTTTATAATAACCATTTATATCTTTTTTCTTTTCTTCTCCATATTATATATATATATATATATATATATATATATATTTTCTCTCTATTTTCTTTTTCTATTTCTTTCTCTATTCCTTTTGTTTCTTCTCAATCACTCTCTCTCCATTGTAATCTTTTCACTTTATTTAAATTGCCCCTCCCTCTTTACATTCTATAATTAAAGTTCTGTGTTTTAAGTTTTTTAACTCTAACTTTTAAAGAGTTTCTACCTAAAATAAAAATCCATTATTCATTGAACTTTTGAATAGTCAAGTCGCTGCCTGATTATATCTGTTGTTTGATTGAAACAAGTGGCTATTTGTAGCAGCGGGATGTGAGCATGTTTATATAACAATAAACAAGTATTATCAGCTCTTTTTATTGAGCACTATCTAACAACCTCGTTGAATTCATTAGTCCATTACTTTTGAATATAAAAAAACCCGAGTATATATATATATATATATGTATATATATATATATATATCGATAGATAGATAGATAGATAAGAAGACATAGTATCGTCACATGTCTAAAGTAAATGTGTTTATCGCACTTGTTGAGATGAACGAATTAGCCGCTTTTCGCTTACTTGAATAGAATACAGACATATATCGGTATGAAGAGAATGTTATGACTAATTAACAATAAAAGCAGTCAGAACAATTAGGTTAATCATCCCAAGAAAGCTTGGTGTCACTTCGTCGTATGAAAAATGTTACCGAAAATGTTCTCAAAAACAAAGAAGAAAATATAATTCTTTTCTCTTTTTTTTTCTTTTTTTTTTGTCTAAATTCAGCAAAGTGTGAGCAGCTCTCATCTAAGATTACAGAAATCAAAGACAGCCGCTTTATAAATAGAAAATTTCATTTCGCTAAGCATCTTACCATCCTTAGCCACTCCACCCTTCCCAGAAGAAATGCAAAAAAAAAAAAAAAAAACCTCAGCACTGAAATTATTTCAGATCCAAACTGCATCCAATCAATAACAACACATCATTTCTAGGCCTTTGAATTGAGATTCAAGTGTAGTGTCTGTTCTGTTATTCATAGAAAGATGATAAATCCTTCTTGACTTGTTCGATTTTAGCTTTTGTTCCATTCTGACTTTCTGTAACATGGTTATCGTTGCAGGAACAAGCAAAGAAAACGAAAATTTAAAAAAAAAATTTTAAGTGTAAATGAAATGCCCTTTTTTAACTTGGTAGTCACTACTTATCAAGGCCCAAAAGCCACTCGAGAATAAGTGTTAATGAATGTAAGGCGATAGTGTAGTAATTGTTAATGGTGTAAATTGGATAAAATTTGATGATTTATGAGGACGGTTTGACAGGAACTTGTATACATTGGATTTGAAGGGTATCATGTTGTATTCAACCGGGAAGCAAGCCAGTGAAACAGTGTTCCACAGGTGGGTAGTTCTGGGAAAGACGCTTTGTTCATGGAATCTGCGTGTAAATTTAGGCACAGAGAGAGTGAGGAAAATCATATGTAGTAGTTGTAAGTAGTCAAGTGTTTTTTGTGAAAGTTTTGCAAGTTTTACCATGGATTGGAGTTTGGTCGAGCACTTGTTATGAAAATAGCGATAGAGCAGAAACAGGCTCGTGACTTCTCTTTAGTGGAAAGAGGTTGCAGGGAAGAGAAAAGGACATCACCTACTACGTTTCAAAGCCAGTTTTGAACTCTATCAAGGCAAGATAGGGCGCGCTGAGCAGCTCCTGCCCACATGTGGCAACAGTACTCAATTTTAGGGCGCACCTGGCTCCTATAAAGAAAGAAGATTGAAGCTGTAGAGTGATTTTACCTGTGATCTTTGCAACAGATTAGATTTATATGTTCCCTTTCAGATTTATTCGTGGTTCTTCCAAAACAACATATTTCATTATTTTTCAAAGTCTGTTCGCACACACCTGTACTTTTTAAAAATCTGTCCCTCCGCCATCTGACTCTGGCACTAGTCAGCGCTTTCCCACCTTTATATTCACACGCCCATCTTGCCCTGTACTCACTTTGTTTCTTTCCTCGACCACGCGGTGTATTTTTTTCCTTTCTTGTGACACACTTGCTAATTTGCATACGTATTTTAGCGGCTGCTGCTGCTAATATTTTTGCTAGCCAGCTATCCTTAGGCTACTTCTGATTTTTTTTCAGGCGCACCCAAAAGTGCTCTGTTACATTTCCTTTTTTGGGAGTGGTGGAGATCTCCCACATAAAATGGCTTGTATCTAACTTTGCCCTCGTGGGGAAGAAAGTTAATAGGGGCATATCATCATCATTATCATCGTTTTACCAGTTGGCATATGTTGGGTGGCTTTTATAAATTAACCTAAGACCTAACCGATCTCTGCCATGTCTTTATTTATCCATGTTTTTCTCAAGTTCATCCTTTGAATTCATCCCATGTTTTCATTGGCCTTGTTAACTGACCTTTCTAGCTCAACTGTTCTACATCTAATAACCCAAACCCTTTCATCTATTTTCAATGTGACCGTATTTAATGAATCTGCTGTTCTGCACACATCTCCCTATACTTTTTAGATTTAATCTTCCTCTGAGCTAATCAAATCATAAATCTTTAGGATTCGCATTACACATTCATCGTATTGTCCTCATATTATTGTTCTCCATGCAACACATATCCTCAACTCTCGCTTCCACACATCCTTAAATGCTTAATGTATTATCAGTTGCAAATCTTAATGAAAGAATGATGTTTTTGTGTATATTTTATAACTTTTATATTCAAGAAAATTATGTAACATTTCTCTGAATCAAAACACTTCACAGAACCATAACAGCTACGTCGTGTTCAACAAAACTACATTCAGCAATTTCTAGCAACACTGATGAGTCGTAAACGACCAAACAGAATAATATTTTGCAGTTAAATAAAAAAAATATATATATTTAAAATTATGATTTTGGATTACCATTAAGGTAATAATATTTCATAAAAGAAATTAAATACTTTCGGTTATCGTTATCATAAAAAATATAAATAAATGAATGCCTTCATACATTATAATTTCTTCTTCTGTCACAAGTAGTTTTGTTTAGTTTAGTTGGTCGAGTACAAGAGGCTTGTTACAGCATAAAATATTGTTAGTTTAAACGATTATGATGAGTCATAAAGACAATGAAACAAGATGAAAAAAGAGAGTGAGTGAGGGAGAGAGATTTGCATTTTAAAGTAGTTTAGACGAGTGTTCTGATGTAGCAAAACTTGACTTTGACATATAAATGTTTGAGGTCCAGGTTTTGGACCTGTTCATCGTTCCAAGGGGAAATTTTCCTAAACAACTTTGTGACATGCGTGACACAGAAACGCAGGAATTTGCACTTCCATTTAGGAGGATGGACAATATAAACTCGGCAGCGATCTCCAATGGGCGTCAAGTCTGCTTTTGAATGCGTTTACCGTTTGTGCTTGTACAACTGCATCTGGGAGATCATTCCACGTGTTGACAACCCTCTGTGAAATGGTTCCTAGTGTTTTTTTAATAGATTTTAAGGTTGTTCCCGCTGATTGCGCTGTTTTGGGCGATCTGAAAAGACGGCTTTCTTGTATCATAGATACCATGGATGTAGTTGTAGAGATCGATCATGTCACCACAATTTCTCAGATGCTCAAGAGTGAGCAGTATCAGGGTTCTCAATCCTTCAGAATATGGCTTGTCCTTCAGTGATGCCAGCAGCTTGGTTGCTCGGCGCTGTACGTCTTCCAGATCACTGCATAAGGTCTTATGGTGCGGCTGCCAGACAGAGTGGCAATACTCCAAGATAGGACGCACAAGGTTCTTGTAGAGTCGCACAAAGACTGTATTCGAGAGGAAGTCAAAAGTGCGGCGAATGATCCCGACAACTTTATTTGCTTTTGCGATGGATTTAGCTACATGTTCCTTGGAACTCAGTTTGTTGTCGATGTAGATGCCTAGGTCTTTCTCATGATCATGCTGTTTCAGTATTATCACTCCAAGCGATTTCGAAATAAACCACAGCTTAAACATGTATTCATATATGTAGCCAATAATGTTGTATACATAAAGTAATCAGTAAAATAATACAGTATACTTGTTATTGTAGCACTATTTTATAAACACCAAAATATCGTTGCGTTATCATCTACGAAACCATAGCATTACAATCATGACATCTATCTATCTCTTTTTCTCTCCGTCTGTTCCTGTCTCTGTCTGTCTGTCTTTCGTTCTGTCTGTCTGCCTGTCTCTCAGTATCTCTCTGTCTCTCTCTGTCTCTGTCTCTCTTTCTCTCTCTCTCATATATATATATATATATATATATATATATATATATATATATATATATATATATATATATAAAGTTTTCTTTTGGTTATTTATGAATAAGATAGGAAAGTGCTATAAATATATAGTTGTGACCCGAAAAGCCCACTAAGAAAGACTCTGACACCGAGATGGTTTAGAAAAAGTATTTGTATTTTTGTATTTACAACAAGGCAGAATACAGTGAACAAGAGGTCTAGTACTTAATGCCAATATGGCGTATTACGAGATGCAGTATTTATCGCTCTCCCCAAATCCTCAGTTTTTTGTCAGACTGGTTGTCGAGGTCTGAACCTCGACTGACATATTGCAAAAGGCGTCCCTCAGTGGTACCACTATGTATATTTACAACGAATGGGAGTGTTCATATGTTGTATATGAGCGATTCTTCACAATACTCCCCTCTCAAGCCTTTTTACAGCGTAAAAAGTTGTTAATATCTTTTTCGCTTCGAGTCGATAGTTAGTCGATCAGTGATCTTTCTTTTTCTGACTATCGCTGTTCTGGTGTTGGCATTACGGTAATGTGTCGCTAGTATCGTCCAGGCGACGTTTTTTTAAAACTAGTTTTGTTGGTGTTTATGAGTATATGATATACACCATATCACCAATACTTTACAATTTGATTTGAGATCTGCTGTTTTTTAAGTAATAGCATCCATTAGTTTCTGAATTATGTTTCAATTCCATTTTGCAAGTTCAGTTAATTTCAATTCCATTTTGCAAGTTCAGTTAATTGGTATTTGGTATACAAAAAACCTGAAATGTTAGCAGCTGTTACATTCGTATTTGTCAATCCTAATTGATAGTTGATGATTACGTTTTTCTTTAACACTTTCACTCTTTTTTTTTTGTGTTTTGAAATAACTTTCTTTTGGTGTGTAACGCTTTTATTTTCTGCTCAACTTTTAAGCCTCCTTTCGAATTATATGCGTTAGGCTCTCCAAACATCGTTCTTGGATTGCAGTATGCACTTCATTTTATAAGTCTTTCAATTCATAAGGTATGTTTTCGTTTCTTGGATTTTCAACACGTATTTTCTGGCAAAAATACCCCAAATATTAAGTCCATTACAAATAAAGTCTCGGGCTGTTCTAGCAAGAAAGCGTTTAATTTTAATTGTGCGGTTCAAATTTACTGGTAAAAATAATTCACCAATAAAATTAATTTTATCGTCAGTCACCACGCGAGTTGACTTTTGTGTTTTGTGCAAAGTCCATTTTGTTGTCACTTCTACGTATACACATTTGTAATCACAAGATCGGACCCAATGTTCAACTGTAATTTCACTGTTTATTGAATATTTTACTATTACATGCTTGTGTAAATCTTCGTTTGACGTTTCGTTTGATTTTGTATGTTTATTCTATCTTTTGCTTTGCTTTTGAATCTACAATGTGAACTTTTATCGAGAGTAACTTCTGTTTGGTATGATCTGCTCGTTTTAAAAATGTGGGTAGCCATTTTCTTTTCTCTCTTTTTCAAGCAATATTTGTTTTTTATTTAAGTTGAACATATTCTTTTAATGTCGTTGAACATATTCTTTTAATGTCGTTGTACATATTCTTTTTTCTCTTTTGGATTTATACTTTACTTTTCTACCATAGCCATATGCTACGCCTGATTGCTCTATGTTTTTAGAATTGCTTCTTTCTTTTACAGCCCGTTGGTAATCCTCCTCAAGTGAGTGAGATTAGGTTGGCTTTCGAATTTCGCTAGTAGTCTTTGTCTAATTTCGACATTTTTGCCGACATTAGTGCTTAAGGCATTTAAATCGTCTGCCGACAATTTAGCTAGACCAAAGTCGATAGTGTTATTTGTATTTACAAGACAGAATACGTACAGAACGAGAGTTGTAGTAATTAACGCCAATATGGCGTACAACAAGAAGCAGTATTTACCACGCTCCCACCGCGGTTGATGTGACACAAGATTAAAAGGTAGGATGAATGAGCTAGCTCTCCTAAAGGAGGAACACTTCGGCCCTGCAAAAATAAATCTGAGTAGCTCCGTTTGTATTCCCCGGTGAAGGCTCCGCAAACAACAAACCATAAACTTGCTCTTCCCAAAAGTGAGGAGGCAAAGCCTGGGAACGTAGACCTAAGTTTACACAGAACATTATCCTCAGTCTGACAGCTAAAAGGTCATTAATATGGCCCAATTTCTGTCGAATGGATTGTCAGAGTCGAAACCTTGACTAGCGTACGTCTCGGTATTTTATAGCATTAGGGAGCGTTCATATATCATGTATGAATGAGTCGTCACAACACATTTGAAAATGGTTACATGTATTCATTCTTCCTTAATTTTATTTCAAATGCTTTTAGATTACTTGATTAGTTTGTAAAATATCCTTTTTCATAAAATTGTTTTCGAAATAAAATTATATTTTACATATAAATCAAATTCATTAGCTTACAACAAAATAAGAACTGCATCCTTCAAAGGTAAATCATTTGAACCCAATTCTGCAGCAGATCAAACATGTACTTCACGGAACGTTTGAACGTTTCATTTTTTATTTGAAAGTAAAATGAATTTTGTGTTTAGTAAATTTCTAATGTTATTTCTGAAGCAAAAATAATTAAAAAATAAAACAGAATAATTTTCTTCCATTATTGATATTTTGTTAAATCAATTATGAACAACTCAAAAGAGTAATGTCGCCTTTGTACTTTGAGGTCAAACAGATAAAGTTGACTTATATGAAGAAACAAAGTGACACACAATCACACATATATGTGCATAATACAGACATACAGATGCATGCATGATATGTGTGAACATACATACGTATATGATGATTGCAACGTCTTGTCAGACGAGAGCCACTCCCTCAGTCACTAAAAGTCCATGTGCCCGAATATGACTTTTTAGCCCTGCCAGCGACTTGCACACCCTCAAGCAGACATAACACTGAAAACGTTCACTGATTTGTATGAGACTAACAGTAGCGGAACCTGTATTATCGTGGGCTTTCATGTGATTAACAAAGCCTGCCTTAGACAACAGAGCCCGATCACACACCTTACAGATCCAGAGATCTCCATGGTTGGGCGGCAAGGTTTGACATTTCCTACATGCTCTCTTAAGCTTCACTCGGTCTATTTTGGCTGCTTCATACTGTTCTGCACCCCTGTATATCAGTGTCCTCTACTGCTTGCGATCATACGCTAGGGACTCCCAACTGTCAACAGGAATATGAAAGCTCACCAGACTCTCCTTGATGCTATCACGAAAACGTTTTTTGGGCTTGTGCTGGGGTCTTTTTCCAAGAAAGAGCTCACCATAGAACAATTGTTTTGGGAGACGATAGTCTTCAAACCGGATGAGATGACCTGCCCAACGCAACTGGTTCTTAATAACAATGGTAGCAATACTGGTTGTTTTGGCCTTTTTTAAGACATATGTATCAGGGACAAAGCTATACCACTTTAAACCAAGAATGTGTCTAAGGCAGTGCTGATGGAACCTCTCGAGCAATTCTATATGTGACCGGTACAAGGTCCAAGTTTCAGATGCGTAGAGTAGGGATGGTACTACACATGCTTGATATACTGAAATTTTAGTTGTCAGAGTCAGATCGCCGTCAGACCAGACTCTATCTTGTAACCTTCCAAAAGCATTAGATGCCTTGCTGATTCTCTGTCTTATTTCCGCATTAAGAGTGCCATCATTTGATAAGGCACTCCCAAGGTAGACAAAATTTTTTACGACTTCAAGGCGCTTTCCACAGACGAAGATATCAGGTTCCACATACAGATCATTGGGAGCGGGAGTGTACATGACTTTAGTTTTCTTAATGCTAACTGTCAGTCCGAAGCAGGTACAAGCATTTGTAAAGAGATCCATCACTAGTTGCATATCTACTGGGGAGTGTGTTACCAGGCCAGCATCATCAGCATACAACAGTTCCCTAACAAGTCCACCACTAACAAGTGTTTTGGCTTGGAATCTTCTGAGGTTGAACACCTTTCCAGTCGTTCGGAATCTAATATAAACACCCATATCACAATCGTGGAAACCATACCAGAGCACAGCAGTCAAATAGAGCGAAAACAATTTTGGTGCAGCTATATAACCCTGCTTCACACCATTATCAATGGGGAATTCTTCCGAAAGCTGACCATTGAAGTTGATGCAACCTTTCATACTATGATGAAGTTGCTTGAACTTGTCTGTAAAAGCAGGTGTACAGCCAATTTTTCCAGTACTTTCCAGAGAGCCTCACGGTTGACTGTGTCAAACGCCTTGGTTAAGTCCACAAACACCTGGCAAAGAGGCATACGCTGTTCAATACATTTTTCCAAGAGCTGTCTAGCAGAAAACACCATATCCACAGTTCCTCGCCCACCTCTAAAACCAGACTGGGATACGGAAGGATATTAGGACATACATACTTTTCCAATCGGTTTAGCAAGAACCGTGCAAATACCTTTCCAACCGCACTCAGCTGCGAGATACCTCGATAATTTCCACAATCAGATCTTGTACCCTTTCCTTTGTACAACATAACCAAGATGGCATCCACCCAATCTTGGGCAACCGGGTCACCCTGCCATACTGACAGTGTCAAAGAGTGGGCCACACAATGTACATTGACACCACCATGTATCAGCAGCTCAACAGGGATGCCATCCAGCCCAGGGGCTTTGTTCGAGTTTATTTGTTTTATGCAGTCAACTGTTTCCACAAGAGTCGGTTCAACATCAAGTTCCGGACAAAAGGAACATTGAGGGATACTTTCTATTGCAGCAACATCAACATTGGATGGGTTATGAAAAAGATCATGAAAGTGTTCATGCCATCGATGCTTAATTTCATCTGAGGTTTTCAGCAAGGTTTTCCCGTCCTTCGCCAGGAGTGGTGTAGTTGAAGAGGATTTCGGACCATAAGCCTGATGAAGCAAAGTGTAGAATGTCTTGACATCTCTATGATCGTAGGCAGTCTGTATCTCCCTGGAGAGGTTAGACCACCATTTGTTTTTTATTTGGCGCACACAACACTGAACCTCACTCTGAACAGAAGAAAAGTGGGCAGCGAGCGATGGCTCGTTCAGAGGTGAAGAGTTGAGAAGTTTCAAATAAGCTTTCCGCTTTCTATCAATTTGAGGCTTAATTTGATCGAAATTATCAGCAAACCAATCTCTATGTCTGGAAACCTTCAATCCAAGAACTTCAACACCTTTTTGGTATATTGTATCTCTTACTGTCTCCCAGTCACAATCTGAGAAATCCACCTAATTGAAAGCAGATTTCAACGAACTTCGTACGACTGGATCCTTCAATTTGGAAACATCAATACGTTTAGGCACTTTGACACCATTGAAACGGCTTTTTTTGCGAACTGTAATTGTCACTTTAGCTCTGACCATTAAATGATCAGTACCACAGTCAGCACCACGCATTACTCTAACTTTGCAAAAATTTCCAAGATCACCACGTCTACACAGTATGTAATCAAGCAAATGGCCATGTTTAGATTGGGGATGGAAAAAGTGTTGGTGATACCAAGATTTAGTTCACTGCAGAGATGGAGAAGCAGCATACCATTTGAATTGACTCTACCAATGCCATATGGACCCAATGGAGACCAAGTCTCATTGTCTGATCCAACCCGTGCATTGAAGTCACCAAGAACCACCAAACTCTCAGCGCTTGGCAAACCGGTGATAACAGATCTAAGCATATGATAAAAGGAAGTAATATCGTCTTCAGGCGAAGTAAGAGTCGGCGCATAGACAGAAAGAATATTCATATAACGACCAGCAGAAAGGGGCATTCTCAATGTCATTGCACGGTCATTTGTGGCTACTGGCTGTTCGATCTTGTCAATTAAGGAGTTCTTAACTGCAAAACCAACACCAGCCTCACGCCTCTCCTTTTCAGCTCTACCAGACCAGAAGATCATGTAGCCCAACTCGCGCTCAACCAGTTGATCCTCACCTGCAAAACGTGTCTCAGAGAGTGCAGCAATTTCTATACTGTATCTTTGCAATTCCTTAGTCAAAATTGCAGTCTTCCGTTCTAGTCTTTTACCATTGTCAATAAGTGTTCTCACATTCCAGTAACAGAGCTGGAGTGGGTGTCGGTTAGCATAATATCTTCTGTTCCTGTTACTATGGACAGCCATCGCCAATAGGACATTTCTTTCTTTTCTTTTTTTTTTTGACAAATGTCTGAGGAACTATCTGTACAAAGATGTTATTCCAGAGATTTAGCTTTGTACGACAGCTAGTCTCTCTCTCGGCTCAAAATGTTGATATCCAGCAACAAGCAAGAGCAAGATAGCCAGCAACAAATCAAACTGCAAACCAGCTTAATGCGGGTACTGGTCTTCCGCTTTGTTTTTTTAGATCAGAGATTTGCTTCTCCTAGAGAGGCTTCCTTCACCATGGCTTTCTGGAGCCCTCTCCACCCCAGATAAAACAAATCCCACGCATGCAACATGTTTTTTTTTTTTTTGTTATTTCTTTTATTTTTATTTATTTATTTTTTTTTTAAATTGAGAGAAGCGTTTTAAAAAACGGTATAATTCCTCAATGGTCATGACGATAGTGATGATGTTACAATTCAATGAATACACACGATAATAAACATGAAAACAAATCCATAGATGCAAAACATAAAACAAAGCAGTCATGAATCTCGATGTTTTTGCAAAAAAAAAAAACAACATACGTATATACATACATGCATAATACATACATACGTATATACACACATGCATACATGCTTACATACATACATGCATACACACATGCATACATACATACAGGCATACTATGTACATACATACAGACGTACATACATATATACATAATACATACACATACACATGCATATTACATACACACATACATACAAATATGCATACAAGCACACACACATATATACATACATTCATACATACATGATGATTGCAACGTCTTGTCAGACGAGTGCCACTTCCTCAGATACGAGCCAAAAAATGACTTCCATCGCCACAGGACCATTTTAATAGACAAATGCGTGAGGGAGTATCTATACACAGATGATGTTACAGAGTCTTAGCTTTGTACGACAGCTAAGTCTCTCTCTCGGTTCAAAATGTTGAGATCCTGTAACAAGCAAGAGCAAGAGCAAGATAGCCAGCAACAAGTTAAACTGCAGACCAGCTTAATACGGGTACTGGTCTCCTGCTTTATGGTTTTTTTAAATTAGAGATTTGCTTCTCCTAGAAAGGTTGCCTTCACCACGGCTTACGGGAGCCATCTCCACCCCAACGCACACATACATACACACAAACACACACGGTGCTAATTGGCCGTTGATCCCCAAAAAGGGTTCATTCGCCCTTTGGAAGGTCTTGTTTTAAATCCTTCATACATACATACACACATACATGCATATATGATGATTGCAACGTCTTGTCAGACGAGTGTCACTCCCTCAGGCACTGAAAGTCCATGAGCCGGAAATGACTTTAGTCTTGCCGGCAAAATTCACACGCTCAAACAGACATGACACTGAAGACGGTCATTAGTATACATACATATATATATATACGTGCTCGCATACATACATATATACACACACATACACATACACACATACATACAACACACATATATGCATACATACACAATACATAATACACACACATATACATACACAAGCTTACACAAGACGGCCAATGACATGCATACATATATATGTAATGCAAATATACATATATACACATACACACATACATATCTGTAAACATACACATATATATACATATATACATACACAATGCATAATACACATACATACATATACATACACACGCATACATACACATGTACATACATATAAATACATACACACATATACAAAAACATACACACATATACATATATATATACTACATATACATACACATACATGAATATACAAACATACACATGCATACACATATACATACACACATGCAAATATACACATACACACACATGCATATATGCACATACACACACATGCATATATACACATATACAAACAATATATATATATATACATACATACACATACATATATACATACATATACACATGGATATACACACATATACATACACCTGTGCATGAACATACATAAATATAATGATGACAGCTAAATTATTACATACTTCCAGCATTTCAGGCCTACACGCGTCACAACTTTTCCATGGCGGGCCTAAATGCTAGAATATATATATATATATATATATATATATATATATATACATACATATATACACATATATACATACATACATATATAAATACATATATACATATATTTACATATATATATACATATATACATACATACACACATACATACACACATACATATATACATACATACACACATAATACATATATATACATACACATATACATATATATACATACATATATATATACATACACATATACATACACACATACGCACATATATACATATATATACATACATATATACACATATACACACATACACACACATATACATACACATATACATACATATATACATATATACATACATACATATATACATATATATACATACACATATACATACATACATATATATATATATATATATATACATGATGATTGCAATGTCTTGTCAGACGAGTGCCACTCCCTCAGACACTGAAAGTTCATGAGCCCGAAAAATGACATATAGTCCTGCCAGCAAATTCACATGCTCAAGCAGACATGACACTAAAGACGGTCATTGTTATACATACATATATATTCACGCACGCACACATACATATGTACACATATCACACACATATATACATGCGTAGATACACAATACGCACACATACATATACATACACACCCACATGCAAACATAAGACGGTCATTGGTATACATACATATAAATATATACATGTATACATACATGTCTATAAGCATACGCTCATATATACCCATATGCATACACAATGCATAATAAACAAACATACATATACATACCCACATGTATACATACTCATATACATACATATACATCCACATACACAAATACATAAACACATATACTTACACATACATATACGTACACATATGCACATATATATATACATACACTTACCTACATATACATACACATCTATATATATGCATTCATACACACATACATGCACACATACATATACATACACACATGCATACATACACATACATGCAATATACACACATACATGCATACAAACATATATAAATGTATATATACACACACAAACATATATACACATAAACACATATACATACATATACTCATAGATATAAATATATATAATCTCACATGTACATATATAAATATACATACACATATACATACATAAATAGAAATAACGATGGCAGATTAATTGTTACATGCATCCAGCATTACAGGAGTATACACGTCACAGCTTTTTTATCGCCACAGGACTTCTTTTTTTTTTCTTTTTTTTTTTAATAGACAAATGCCTGAGGGAGTATCTATACAAAGATGACATGCATATATATGCGCATACATACATACATACATACATACATACATACATACATACATACATACACGCACATTTACAAGTACACGATGACAAATACATTATTTTGTTTTGGATATTTTGAGCCATTTTTTTTCAAGAAACCGTTTAATTCATTTTGCAATGTTTCTTTCAAGTTTAAAAACGCGGTTGCATTCTTTCGGTTTGCAGAGAAGGAACCGATCGTTGTTTCAGAGGATTTTAATAGAATTATGAGAAGAAGCAAACGAGATAAAACATCATATATCTAAGGAAAATCAGATCATATGGTATCACTGGAAGAAACGTAATTAAATCCTTAAGGAAGAGATGAATCCAGGTTGTCCTTGACAGCCGTACATCTAAACAATATGATATAAATGTGGGAGTACCTCAGGGCTCTATCTTTGGACCTTTATTATTCCTAATATTAATAAATGACCTCCCTGATAAAATTGTCTCTAAGATAGGCATATTTGCTGATGACACTACGCTCTATAACAGGCATGAGAGGAAATATATGAACACATTTAAAGAAATGGCAGAAATACTATAGAAAGACCGCCAATCTGTAGTGGAATGGGGGACAAAAATGGATGGTTGCATTCAATGCTGCCAAGACTAAGATTGTTTCCTTCAATAATTACAAGAAACCTTCTCTACCCCCAATAACAATGGCTGCAAGTACATCGTTTAAACTTCTCGCCCTAACGTTCACAGGGAACGAATTGGAACAGATACATTGAATGAATTGCCACTGCTACTAGTCTCTCACTCCTGGACAGGGTTCAAAAGAGAGTCGTCAACCTGATAGGTTCTGAACTGTCATCTAAGCTTCAGCCTCTGTCCCATCGACGAGAGGTTGCATCCCTCTACCTGTTCTACAAGTATTTTAATGGTGAATGCTCTGACAAACTACAGGCACTTGTACTCTCTCGACAAACCCAAGCAGCTAAATCCCACTCCTTCACAGTGAAGATCCCTAGGGGTAAGAAAGCCTTCTACTCCAATAGTTTCTTCCCCAGAACTGCTAACTTCCGGGATTCTACTATCCCAACTGTACTGACATGCAGAAGTTCAAGTGTAATGTGAACAGACATTTTGCTGCCCAACTCCCTACATAGTATCCCTGCAACTTGTTCCCGATAGTAGCTTCTTACTTCAAAGTGGCACTGTGCCTTGTTTGGGGTGAAAATTGGATTTTTTAAAAATCAGCAAAAAACACGTTTGCTTCAAATACCTCAGCATTCACGTACAGAATGTTGTTTTCATTCTAGTCAAGTTTTTTTTTTGTTGGTGTTTGTTTAAATGATGAACATTTTAACTTCTGGTCATATTCAAATGTTGCCTCACAGAACTATCGGCAATGTATTTTGCACCTGCTTCCACAGACAACTCATTTCAAAACCTAGCCGAAGTTTAGAATACGATCACGTTCTTTTTTAACGGTTAATTTTAAAAAAATGTCTTTGGAACGCTGATGTTTTTAAAGCTAATTTCCCTTCAACAGTTTGCATTTTGGATATGGAACTCTTTCGAGATAAGTCGTTGCTATATTAATTTTTTTTCTTTTTAGATTCAAATGTTAATAACTACATTTTATTTCAGTATTTATCTTTTTTTTTTGATTGTTTCATTTAGTAATAGCTTTTTGCGTCCATAAATGTTGTTTATTATATCTACCAAATAAATAATGCAATTGTATTTATTTTCAGTCCGTACTTTCCCTTATACACACAAATTGGTCTTTTATTAAGTACAATACTTAATAATTTTTATTTTTAATGGAGAGTAGAGATCGCATTTTGGATGCGTTATCGGCAGCTCCTTTTACTCTCGCTTCTCTTTATTTGTCCCTCAGTCCTCATTTTTTGATGAGTGATTTTTCTGACAAAGTGAGAAAAAAAAGCTGTATTCTAGGTTGGCAGTATTTTGCGCGAACAGTGTCCAGAGATGTCGGAAATTTTCTGTTTCTATGCCTATCCTTGTAGCCATGTCACTAGTAAAGGTGCTGGAGGTAAACGTTTTATCTGGGCTAACGTTATCCGCCTGATAGTCAGGGACCCGAACCTTGGATTAACCACTAAGGAGGCTGTCCTATCAGCAGGTGCAAAGTACTGGGGCTGCTGTATTGCCATTTGGTGAATGGATTCTGGACCATGCAGTAGCTTCTGGTGGGGCCTCTCGATGCCATATTTAGTGGGTAATTGTTACGGCTTTACCTTATCATGTGCTACAAAAAAAAAAAATTTTCGTTTCTTTTTCTCTGTTAGTTTCACTTTCTGTCCTGCTCTAAGCAAGTTCTGTTGACCTAGTCCATAAATTCCAAAACTCCATCATAACAAGTTTAAAGAAAAAATACACGATTAAACCCACATCTCCAACTTCCAACATAGACTCTCACTACCATGTCTCCTTCTCCAACATTAGAGGTCTACGTTCTAACCTTCCAGAAGTTGAACCCAATTACAAGAGACTAAACCAGACCTATTATTTCTAAGCAAAACTGGCATTGGACAGACTATTTCCATAGATGAGTTTGCAATTAAAGGATACTCTAACTTAACTTCCAAATCTGACCCCCAAGATCCCCTTAGGCATGGAATATGTGCCTATATTAAAGATTGGTTTCCTTGTGATAGGGAGATCTTCAGAGAAATCTTAACTTACCCTATACGTGCTTCCAGGTTGCACTTGCTCACACTACTGCATTATATTTACTCTCTATCGCCTCCACAACAGCGAAGTTACTATCATTAAAAGCATATCTAAGAAAATTGACCACCTCCTATCTGCTTATCCTTCAACTAACATTCACGTATGTGGAGACTTCAATGTTCACAATGTGGAATGGTTAACCCACTCCAACAAGACCGATGATGAGGGGAGATTCTGTCATGATTTCTCCATTGCTGATGACCTCACTCAGATTGTTCACGAACCCACTCATACACTCGACACTGACGACCAGTATGCGAGTCTTCTAGACCTTTTTCTCACAACTTGCTCTGAACTGTGTTCAGCTTCCATTCTGTCTCCTCTTGGATCTTCCGACCTCTCTGTTGTATCAGTTAAGAAAAAAATGAAATGTAATAAGTCCTCAGATGTACCTCTCCATCGTAGAGTATATCGATACACTATGGCTGACTGGAATAGCTTCCGTACATTTATATCAGATCTACCTCTGCGTTCCATGTATAAAAAGTATGTGTCCTCTATAGTATTAGACCTGATGGAATGGTTAATTGTAGATATAGTCCGTTTCATACCCTCGAAAAAATTCCAGTAAAAACCTAACAGCCAACTATGGTTCTCTCCAGAATGTACTGCTGCCATTGCGCACAGAAATCACTTTTTCCATTGCTTCCAACATAATAGATATATTGAAACTAAAGCCGCTTTCAGGACTGCCAGTAACCATTGTAAGAAAGTAATAAAGAACGCAACAGAGTTGAATGCCTAGTCCGTCAAGTCTAAAGTAGCTGAGCAGTTTTGGCAAATAGCAAACAGAATCCTGAACAGAAGCGTGTGCTCTATCCCAACTATCATCAATGGACCTGAGGTAATCTCGTCAGCATCAGACAAAGCCAAACTCTTTGCAAAGAACTTGGCAGCTAATTCTACCCTTTGCGACCAAGGCCGCCAACCCCTAATATTTCCTCCTCTATCAGAAAACATGCTATGTGATATATAAATGTCTGTACGTGATGTTGCCAAGCTAATCAAAAACCTTGATTCCAGTAAAGCAACCGGCCCTGACGGTATTCCAATTATAGTACTCAAAAAACTTAAACCAGAACTAGCACCCATACTTATAAAACTGTTTAAACGTTGTCCTAAGGAGAATTGCTTCCCATCACCCTGGAAAATCTCATCAGTATGCCCTGTATTTAAGAATTCAGGTGATCGTTCATCCCCCTCTCAGTACAGGCCAATAAGTCTCCTGTGCGTTATGAGTAAGTTGCTGGAAGCTGTATTAAATAGAGAAGTAATCAACCATCTCAACAAAAATAACCTTCTTAGTGACACACAATATGGTTTCCGATCTGCTAGATCTACAGCAGATGTGCTTACAGTTATATCTTATAGGATTAGCGACTCTCTCGACGGAGGAAACTTTTCTACGGCAATTGCTCTTGACATATCGAAGGCCTTTGATAGGGTATGTCATAAAGGTTTACTTCACAAGGTCTCCAGCTATGGTATAACTGGAAATGTCTTCTCAATTATTAAATCATTTCTCTCTGATAGGTTCATAATAGTAGTGGTTGATGGGCAGAAATCAGAAACTTTCAGTATTAATGCTGGAGTCCCTCAGGGGTCCATCTTTGACCCAACTCTCCTCCTAATCTACATTAATGATCTTCCAAATCACATCCTTACATCATTCATAGAAATTAATGCTGATGACACTACCATCTATAGTAGCACATCTAAGACTCTAAACGACCAAGTTCTCTCCGATTCTCTCTCCTCTGAACTTGAGGATGTGGTACAATGGGGAAAGGAGTGGCTGGTTACTTTTAATGCATCTAAAACCAAGCTTCTATCATCTGGCATCAATTAAAATGAATGGCTCTCGTCATGGGGAGGCCTCATGTTTTGACAAGCTTCTGGGCTTGACATTTACTCCTGATCTTTAATGGAACGTGTACATTAAATCTGTTGCCAAGGCTGCAGGAAAAATGGTGGGATCCTTCTATCGAGCCAGTAGATATCTCACTGCTGATGCAATTCTCTATCTATATAAGAGCTAGGTACGTCCAAGGATGGAGTACTGTTGCTACATCTGAGCAGGAGCTGCTAGAAAGGACTTGTCCTGCCTTGGTAGAGTTTAAAATAAACTTTGTATTCTCGTAGGAGATGTCCTTTTCTCTTCCTTGCAACCTCTATCTCACAAAAGAGATGCTGCGAGTTTGTCTCTGATGTATCATTATTTTCATGGCAAATGCTCGACTGAGCTTCAATCTATGGTCCCCCCTCGCCAAACCTTCACAAGATATACTCGTCTAGCTGAAAACACTATCAATAGTTTCCCCCATTCTTTATCTGTGCTTAAACCTAAACGTAGATTCCATGAACAAAGCTTCTTTCTTAGAAGTGCACGCTTGTGGAACTGTCTTCCGTTTTCTTGCTTTCCAGCTGATTACAATATGGTCGTCTTCAAGTCCAACGTAAACAAGTTCTTTATGAGCTGTTCCACTTAAGTTAACAAATTTACCGAATTTCCATTACTAACGATTACTATATTGTCCAATTGTCTACTGTACACTCTTAACCTTATCCTCGAGTGATCTCTGTGCCTTGATAAGTGGTGATGCTATGTAAAAAAAAAAAAGAAAACAAAACTTTTTCTCTCGGCTCGAAAAAACATGACATCATTACTTCTCTCTCATGCCTCGTTGTGTCGACGCTGTTTCACTTGCAGTCCATTACCTTAATCTTTTTCATCTCTTGAAACGGATTTCATTTTGCAAGTTTAGTGTCATTATGACATATACTCAACGTGCCTATGTTAAACTTTATGCTAGTTGATGTCATCGTTATTGACATAAAATCCTTAATATGTAACACAAAATACTACTGAATCTTAACATCTTGCCGTTTTCCGATACGAGGCTTGTTCCAAAAGTAATGTCTCCTATTTTTATTCCGGCTGAATGGATCAGAAGGGATTGCAAATTGCATTGTTATGATGACTGAACGTACACACATTCATGACCGGAATGTTAAACTCTCTGTTGCAGATATTGACGGTGTAAGACTTTAATAAAGCAACACCTCTCATGGATTTGTGTTAGATGTGTCATTGAATTCTTGGTGAAAATACATTGAGAATGATGGTGACTATGTAGAAAAATAAATTTTGGGGCACAAATGATCGTTCATTTTTATGGTACCATTCTCGTCTTCGTTGCTCTTTAACTTTTGGAGTTAAAAAATAAAAGGCTTTACTTTTGGAATTACCCAAGTATTATTTGAAAATTGGGGTATTTAATTATGGCAGTTCCATGCTTCCATACATTTATGAGGTAATCATGTCAAAAATCTATTACCAGACCTATCGAGTACTGTTGTTATATTTGAACAGGTAAATCTTTGTCGCATTTGAGGATTATTGATATAGTACATAAACATGTTTGTCATTTTATTGGTTTCAACCTTTATTCTTCTCTACGACCTCTTTTTTACAGACGTGATGTTGCTGGTCTCAGTCATTTTTTGAATACACTACGATGGCATGCGTTCTTTAGAATTGTCTCATCTAGTTTTTGCTTCATTTGTTCTTACAAGTTTGATCGTTCGACTTGTGGTCTCCATTAATCCGGTGTTTTCATATTTCACTGTAATACGGTTTCCTATACTTTTTTTACCAAGCATTTTCTGGAACTCTCTCCTGGTTTACTAACCTTGTTTGTGTTTTTTCAAAACTAAAGTTAATAGATATCTGTCGATAATCCTCTTTTATTCACGTTAGCTTTTACATCATGTAGTTCATGCCTTGTCTTGTGTTATCATTCGTCTTATGATCTCCATCAATTCGTTGTTTTGATATCTCACGGTAATACTGTTTTTTTTTTGTTTTGTTTTGTTGTTTTGATTTTGTTTACAACTTATTAAGGCCCTTAGTTTGGCTTTGTCCAGTGCTGACGAGATTACCCCAGATTCATTGATGATGGTTGGATTAGAGCACACCCTTACATTCAGGACCCCGTTTGTTATTTGCCAAAATTAGTGGGAATCAAGGCACTGCTCAGTTACTTTGAACTAAATGGACTGAACATACAACTCTCTCGCGTTCTTTATTACTCTTTTACAGTGGTTGCTGGCAGTCCTGAAGGCGGCTTTAGTCTCAGTACATCTATTAAGTTGGAAGCAACGGAAAAAAGTGATTTCTGTGCGCAATGGCAGCAGCACATTCTGGAAAGAACTATGGCTGGCTGTTAGGTTTTTGTTGGAAGTTTTTTTTAGGGTATGGAGGGGACTATACCTGCAACTAACCATTCCGTCAGGTCTGATACTATGGAGGACACATTTTTTAAAAACTATTTCTTATTCCTAGCACTGCAGGCTTGTTGACGTCTTTCCTTGCTTACCGTTTTTGTCCTACGTATAACTTTGGTCTTTTCAAGACTAAAGCTAATAAGAATCTGTTGTTGTGATAATTATTTTTTGTTTTATTAGTTTCTTACATCAAGTAATTCATGCCTTGTCTGGAGTGATTTCCATAAAAATACAATCAAGGAATTGGCTCATCATCATAAAACCTCACAAGAGCATAACCATATAATCTTTTTGTTGCTGGCTCCGTGTGTACTGACATAAAATATGGTTTCTGAAATATAAGTCTTATTAGAAGGAAAAAACTTTTCATTTCACTGATAGTGATTAGTGTTGCTTTTATTCAACCCGAATAAAAGATAAATGCCATTAGTTTTCTTGTTTTCTATCTTCTGTTCTGAAAAATGCAAAACCAATTTGATCAAATTGACCCCTGAACGAGGGTTCATTTTTATTCTACAAGTGTAATGTTTTCACCAGCAAAAACTTCTGCCTCTTCTGCTCTCTTTTATGCAGTTTTCGCGTTTTATTCATTCAATCTTTTATTTCTTTTTCTTTACATGCCGGTAACAAACTTAAATATCCTTTAAAAGATATAAAACATGAATTATTTTTGTACCCTTCATTTTTCTATTCATTACTTACGAACTTTGTTGTATCCTTTCGTTGCCATTTCCTTTAGTGATAGGTGCGTGGTTCGCTTCATCTTTTTTTTTTTTTACACAGTGATAACCACTTATCAAGGCCCGGAAGCCACTCAGGGATAAGGGTTATTGCAAGTACATTACGTTAGTGTGGAGATTTGATGAAGTGTTTACTTAAGGGGACGGTTCATTAGGAATTTGTTAACATTGGACTTGAAGACATCCAAGTTGTAGTCCGGTGGGAAGCAGGCAGACGGAACAGAGTTCCACAGGCGTGCAGTTCTAAGAAAGAAGCTTTGTTCATGGAATCCACGTTTTGATCTAGGCACAGATAAAGAGTGGGGGAAATTTTTTCACAGTGGATTCAGCTAGACGGGTGTTTTTCGTGAAAGATTGGCGAGGGGGGACCAGAGATTGGAGTTCAGACGAGCACCTGCCATGGAAATAACGATAAAACAAGGATAGGCTCGCAACGTCTCTTCTGTGGGAGAGAGGTTGCAGGGTAGAGAAAAGGGCATCCCCCACTAAGCCACAAAGTCTATTTTGTACTCTGTCAAGGCAGGATAGGCTGTTTTTTGCAGCTCCTGCCCAGATATGGCAACAGTATTCCATCCTTGGACGTACTTGGCTTTTATATAGATAGAGAATTGCATCAGTAGTGAGATATCTTCTGGAGCGGTAGAAGGATCCCACCATCTTTCTAGCAACCTTGGCAACCGACTTGATGTACGTGTTCCATTTCAGATCAGGAGTAAAGGTCAAACCCAGAAGCTTGTCAAAACACGGGGCCTCACCCAGACGAGAGCCATCCATCACAATTGATGCCAGATGGGGATCAGAGCGTTGATGATGTAAGGATAGGAGTTTGGTTTTGGATGCATTAAAGGTAACCAGCCACATCTTCCCCCACTGAACCATGCGCTCAAGATCAGAGGAGAGAGAATCAGAGAGAACTTTGTCATTTACAGCCTTTGATGTGTTGCCGTAGATGGTCGTGTCATCAGCATAGATGTCAACGAATTATTTAAGTATGTGTTTAGGGAGGTCATTGATGTAGATCAGGAAGAGAGTTGGGCCTAGTCCGGTGGGAAGCAAGCAGACGGGACAGAGTTCCACAGGCGTGCAGTTCTAAGAAAGAAGCTTTGTTCATGGAATCCGCGTTTTGATTTAGGCACAGATATAGAGTGGGGGAAATTTTTCACAGTGGATTCTCCGGTCGTCGATTGCCTCATTAGTATAGCTAGACAAATAAAACTTCTTTTTATACCAAAAGGAACATGGAGACGTTTGCTGAAAGTTTCTAAGGTTTTATTCTTAAGAGAATTGATTCACACAGAAGAAAGATAATAGGGGTTTCGTAACTAATTACTTCGTTAACTTTCTAAGGTGTCTCCCAACTCGTTATATAACCAAAAATCCTCGTCTGGTCTTCCTCATGTATCTTTGTTTATTAAAACCAAACATTCCAATCCTATTTATTAAACATCCTTGTAAATATTTCATTGTTTTACATATTTCTGGCTTAATTATTTCTACTTTAAGTTCCAGTCCTATTTCAAAACATTCTTCCGTTATCAAAACACTTTGTCATTTCCATAACATTGTCACCAGTTCAAATGTCAATCAGTCATCTCTCTCCACAGGGCATCCGACGTTGCCTGGGTCATAATATAATACTTCGATTTGAGTTCACGATCACTGGAAACACAAAAGCAACTGGCCCAGACGGCATTCCAATTATAGTGTTAAAAAAGCTTTGAACAGAACTTGCCCCCATACTTACAAAACTGTTTAAGCGTTGACTTAAGAAGAAGTGCTTTCCAACACCCTGGAAAACCTCGTCACTATGCCCTGTATTTAAGAACTAAGGTTATAAGTCATCTCCCTCTCAGCACAGACCAATAAGTCTCCTGTGTGTTATGAGTAAGTTGCTGGAATCCATATTAAATAGAGAAATAGTCAACCACCTCAGCAGAAACAACCTTCTTAGTGACATGCAATATGGTTTCCGCTCTGCAAGATCTACCGCAGATGTGCTAAAGGTTATATCTCATAGGATTAGTGAATCTCTTGACACAGGCTTTCTTTCTAGGACAATTGCTCTTGACATATCAAAGGCCTTCGACAATGTATGGCATAAGGGCCTACTTCACAAGATTTCCAGCTACGGTATAACTGGAAATGTTTTCTCAATCATTAAATCATTTCTCTCTGATAGGTTCATAAAAGTAGTGGTTGATGGGCAGAAATCAGAGGCCCACAGTATTAATGCTGGAGTCCCCCAGGGGTCCATCCTGGGCCCAACTCTCTTCCTGATCTACATCAATGATCTCCCAAAACACATACTTAAATCATTCGTTGACATCTATGCTGATGACACGACCATCTACAGTAACACATCAAAGGCAGTAAGTGACAAAGCTCTCTCTGATTCCCTCTCCTTTGATCATCCCAGTTGGCATTTTCCAGTCGGGGCGCCTCCGGCAGAAAGCCAGGTGACAAGGCCTGGGAGGGTGAATCTCCTAGACTCATGACTACTCATGCAGTGTACCATAGTCCGACAAATATTGGGCCAGTTCCTGCTCTGCACCTGTCAGGCTAATTGCCAAGAACAGATTCTTGATTGGTACTTTCTACCAAAATCTCCAAACAATCAAAGCAGCAAGGAAACTTATCCCCCAATATTAAAAATAATGGAAATGATCTTGGTAATGTAGATTTTGCGACCTGATGAAAACATATCCTAAACGTTTATCTTATCCATAATCCAATTTTTGCTTGTTAAAACCTTAATTCCAATTAAACATAACATAACATGCGGCCGCATCTGAGACTGAACTCACTACATGAATTTGTAGCGTAATTCAAATCTTGTCCATGGCTGAATACTTGATGCATTGCCAGGGCTATCAAGTATTTTTATCATGACACCATCATTAGATGGGTTGCCTTCCATTGCTTAAGAGCGACCCATCTTTCCTCGAGAGAAGGATAGACCGTGCCAGTTTCCCAACCTGGTATTTTACCTCGCGGTACAATACAGCACATCACCTTCCCATATGGTCACTCATCTGGTCCTGGCCAGGCTCAACGTTGCTTAACTTTGGTGATTTTTTTTTACTCATGTTCACCACTAACAAGACATATTGCTATTTGGATGTAAGGGGCTACTATTTGGGACCATGCCTAGAAAAGATTAACAAGATATTGGTTTATGTTACATTTAAACTTCTGCATATCAATACAGTCAGGGAAGCATGTAGCAGGAAGGGAATTCCAAAGTCTAGCTGTTCGATACAAGAAACTATTAGAATAGAAAGCTTTCTAACAATTTAAATAAACATTATGCATTTTATTTCTTCTTTTTTTGTATTTAAACATCAGTATTGCATATATAATAATGTTTGGGTATTTATTAATATAAACAATTACAGTTATAACGCAATGAAAGCTGTTTTCTACCTAGAACAACTTGTAACTTTCACCTATAACCACTTTGTGGCACTTCAGTGATCATTCCGCAGTACATTAATGTGCTGCATCGCGGTGGTTGGGAACCACTGTGGTAAAATGTTACATTTGAAAACAAAGGCTTAAACAAATCTAAAATCATGTAGAAATAAAAAAAACACAAGTTTTGAGTTTCTTTATTTTAGTTCTTACATGTGTATTTCATTCTCAATTAAAAAAGAAATGCTGTTTGCTATTTCAGAAAGAAAAATCCTCAGAAATTTGCACCTTAAAGATAGGCTATAATTGGCTAAGGACCAGCATTTTTGCAAATATCTGGCAAAAACCGTTTCCGCTTTTGTCAGATTTTGACATCTGAATCCAACAAACTCATTGTCAACGTTTTTGTTTCGTTTTCTCTTTTCAACCGAAATAAGTTTCCAATTCTGAATGCAAGAATTTCTTTCCTTTTTGCTCCTCTTTTATAAAAACTTGATCTCCAAAATAGATTTTTTGGCTTCAATATTTATGACATATGTTTGCCAAGCAGCCAGGCGAGTTATTCATCAGAAATGTCTGGCAAACAACAATTTCGAAACTGTAGACAATTTGGCAGTAATAATTTCACCTCTGACCTTAAAAAGCCAATTTCTTTCTCACATTTCTTTAGGTGTGTATCTGACTGTGGATTTCTTTTGAGACAAGATGGATATTTTAAGATTCCCATAACAACTCTTTCTTTCATTGAAATACAAAAAATATTTTGGTTAGTGATTTTCTTGCAAAGAGTACCAAATGATTTTGACAGAAAGCAAAAATAATTTCTGTAAGAAATATCAAACTTTTGTGAATAATAATAGTTTCCAAACTCAATCAAAATAGCTTTTGAAAGAAAAGGAAGAATATGTTTTTTTTAGAAAATGAAATTCTTAATTGAGAAATGCCTGGTTCTTCAGTGTAAAACATTCACATCTACTAAAACGAAAAATCTTTTCATGCCTAGCATAAAAAAACTTCCACAAACAGAGATTCTTCATAAGGGTTTCCCTTATCTCTGGAATACGTTACCAGGGGATTGCTTACTTAGTCGCCTTCAAATCCAATGTCAAGTGATTCCGTTTATGAACCATCTGCACTAGTTTTTCAACCTTGTGTCATCCCATCAAGCTTTCCATACTCTCTCTAAGCTTCTTCATCTTTTAACTAACAATCATTTCATCTTATTATCCCTTATCCTCGAGAAGATGTTGGCCTTGATAAGTAGCGATTCTTTATTCCACGTACTTTTAACATCTTTTGACACTTAAAAGATGAAGAGAAACGATTACTACCACCTTACATTCATTAAGTCTTATCCTCGAGTGGCCTTCGGGTCTTGATAAGTGGTGATAAGTTAAAAAAAGAACATTCTTTTCAAATTCTCCAGGTATTTTTTTTAGATAGATCCTTATTTCTTATTTTATTGATCTCAATGCTATTCAAAGTAGTTTTTTAGAAGAATATTTTTTTGTTTTAGCAGATTCGGTTTTTATTTTATGTTGAAGAACGGAAATTTTGGACAATTTCTTATTAGTGGAATCCAGCATCAATTGTTAGTAGACCTTGCTGAATCTGACATCACTGATAGAAAATGATGTGATATGTTATACTACTAAAAACCAGTGGATTCGGGTCAAGATCACAGTGTAGTATCTGTTCTGATGGTGCACTTCACCTTTCCTGTTCTCAGTCGTTGGAGAAGATGCTTTTTATGACTGAGACAATTTTTATTTTTGTTCCTATTCAGAGGGACCCTTTTCGGGAGCTGGATTTTCCCCACATTAAAAACCGACCTTGTGTCAAACTCTGCCCTCGCAGGAAGGCAAGTAAATAGAAAGCAAGGATTAAACATGCTATAAAATCTAATTTAGGGCGGCTTCAGATTCAGTTTGTGGAAAGCATGTTAGAAGCAAGAAGATTATTTTTACCATTGTTTAGATAAAAAGTGGCATGGAATAACAAGACGGTTTGTCTTTTTAATTAATTTTTTTTTTCAGGATAGTCACCAGTTATCAAGGCCTGACGATCACTCGAGGATAATGATTAACGAATGTAAGGTGGTCACTGACACAACAGTGTAATGATCTTTAGTAGCGGAAATTGGGTAGGTTTTAATTATTTAAGGGGACAGTTCAATAAGAATTTGTTTACATTGGACTTGAAAACGTTCATGTTGTAGTCAACTACAAAGTTCCACAGGTTAGCAATCTAGGAAAGAAGCTTTGTTCATGGAATTTGCGTTTTAATTTAGGCACAGATAGAGAATGGAGAACGTTGTTAATAGTGGTTGCAGAGAGACGAGTGCTTGTTGTGTAAGTTTTGCAAGGGAGAGAAGCATAGATTTAAGCTCAGACGAGCACTTTGCATGAAAATAATGATAGCGCAGTGATGGACTCACAAAGTCTCTTCTGTGAGAAAGAAAGGAGGAGAAAAAGACATTAGCTGCTAGTCGTCAAATCCGGTTTTGAATTCTGTTAAGACAGAATAGGATGCACGGAGCAGTTCCTCCCCAGATGTGGCAACAGAGAAATGATAACCAGTTTCTGTGCAAGAATTGTAAGACAATGGAGATGGATGAGAAGAAACTATATTTGGATCGATATGCTAGTGATGGTGTGGCAGTAATGATTAGAAGTGGAGTAAGTTCAGAAAACTTCTGTCATTACTAAACAGCAGAGCATTACCACTGTCGACGAAGGGAAAAGTCTAACAGGCATGTGAGTGCAGGGTAGGCAGCTTCAGATTTTTACTGAAAAGTTCTCCTACTCAGTTTGCGGAAAGAAAATTGGAAGCAAGAAGATTTTTTTGTGATACTTGTAGGCATTGGGTATACAAGTGTCAGATAGTGAGGGAGGGAGGGAGGGAGGGCGAATGCTGTAAAAGGAGTGAGAAGACTAAAAGCAGAACTCAAGATATCACACCATTTCCATCAGAGAATCGTGTGATATCTCTGGTAGCCTGCAAATATCGCTCTCAATGGTCACAGCCTGTTCAACAAGGAAACGGAGTAGGTGGTCAGGAATTGGACCCTATGTATATGTAAATAGTATCTCTCTGCTAATTCATTTCTTCTAAATCTTCTCTCTCTCTCTTTCTCCCTCTCTCTCTCCCTCGTACACATACAGTTAATTTCTGTCTCTCTTGATAAATAAACTCTTTTAAACCGAACCGTCGTCCATGTGGTTCAACAATCAATCAACAAGTGCTGGACAGGGGCCAACAGCATCGACGAAACCAGGATTACATCAGAGATGCATACGTGTATGATATTATGCACCTACAATGGTAAGCAGTATTTTGCACACGAAGTGCCGTCGTATTACAAGAAGGTTAAGAGATGATAACCAGTTTTTATGGAAAGAACTATAAGACAATGGAGATAGATGAGAACTATGGAAGTGAAACCTGGACGGTGAAGGTTGAGAGCATGTGCCATAATGAAAGAAATGATAATTATCATCATAATGACATGGTGAATGTGTAATGTGATTTTCAAAGACAGAATTAAATCTGATAAAATCTGGACATTATAGAAAGGTGTGTGCAGAACAGGAGACTTCATTGTGAATATTTAAAAAAAAAAAACAAGAAAGTGGATTACCTTTAAGTTGTCTGCGCATGTGTGCGTCATGTGGAATCAAGCTGTTGGGTGGAAGAAAGAATGAAGATGGTGGTGCGCACAACTTTTATAACTAGTGGTTTTGCAAAGTAATGCAAAATCTCGCTGCTCAACTACATAAAAGGAGGAGAGAATGCAATTAGACTGTTTAGATACTGTTGTATGAGAATCCTTGGCGACTGTTGTTGCTGAGTCACTTTGCTATCTTGCCTGTTTTTATTAATTTTTTTTTACTCTTAGAAGAGACAAAAGGATAAATAGAGACATGGCCAGAGATAGGTTGGTTTCGAAGTCAATTTCTAATAGTAGTTCATGTGAAACGGATATTAAGCAGATGATGACAATGACGATTATAATCATGATGATGATTATGATGATGATTATGATGCATTTCTTGATTGTCTGTAAATCGATTTTGGTAAAAATTTCCCAATTGATTTGCTCAACACGGCAACAAAATTACAGAATTTCATTCTTCTGCATAATGTCGTTTAATTTCGATTTAACAGCTTTCAGGTAAACTATGCAAATAGTGTCTCTCCTCTCTACAAACATTGGGACGTTAGCAATGCAGGACAGTATAGCATAATCAAGCGAAAGTCCAAGGTTCAAAACATTGCGCAAACGTTAAGTCCTCACCTCTACGTGATTAGACGATTTCTCAGAGATGTTTCTCCAAGGAACATGTGATTTAAGGAATATTAGCTGAAAGGCAAACAAGTAAAACCATTTTCATCATTGCTTGAAAAACGTTTTGAATCGCACTATCGTAACAATGGTTTCAGTGCACTTTGACATTAGTAGCAGCTCATCTGCAAGCTTATGGAACTCTTATCCTGCTGACTGCTTGCCTCCTACTTATAACCTTTGTATTTTCCAGACTATGGTCAATAAGCATCCCCTGCCTTTATGATAATTATCTCTCGTTCTTGTTAAGTCCCTAGATCTAGTGGTTTCACGCCTTGTCTTGATACCCGTCCTAGAATGGGTAAAATAAATTTTACAAACAATACAGTTTTGTATCATTTTTATGCAGATTAAAAGTCAAAATAAAATGTTATTGGACGTTTTGTTGAGACAGTTTTATTCTAATTTTGAACATTATTCTGATTATAGAAAATGTTGAGTTCAGAGCGGAGACGCACAGCACGAAGTCACAGCAGCTGAGTTAGCTGAAACCGTTTTGGAAGCGACTATAAAAGGGAAACAAGAAAATTTAACTTCAATCATCCAGCTGGGGGAATAAAGATCATCATATTTATAAATCTTCGGTAATGTGATTTTGTCTATCGTATTTGTAAATGGACTTGGTATGAAACACCCTCCTTCCAAAGTGTAACTGAATACCCTTCACTAAATAATGAATTCTCATCTCCTATGTGTTATAAAAAATGAACTGTGTGTAAACTATATAAATGCGTCATCGTCTGTTATGCGTCCCCGATATGCACACCCCACTACACAGCACACGCTCATTAACCCTTATCTTCGAGTAGCTTTCGGGTTTTGATAACTGGTGACTTTCAAGTTTAAAAAAAGGAAAAGTAGGGAGTTAAGCTGCAAGGTGTTTGTTCAGATTAAATTTAAATTTTTGCTAAATTACAAAGTTTAACAGTTCAAGGGAAGAAACGACTAGAGTAGAAGGCGTTCTATAATTTGGCGATCTTTACAGTGACTGAGTGAGATTAGCAAAATGTTTGTTGACATTACATTTAAATCTTTGCATGTTAGTACAATCAGAGAAGCAATCTATATAAAAGCCAAGTACGGCCAAGGATGGAATACTGTTGCCATATCTGGGCAGGAGCTGCCAAAAACAGCCTATCATGCCTTGACAGAGTACAAAATAGACTTCGTGGTTTAGTGGGGGATGCCCTTTTCTCTACCCTGCAACCCCTCTCCCACAGAAGAGACGTTGCGAGCCTATCCTTGTTTTATCGTTATTTTCATAGCAGGTGCTCGTCTGAACTCCAATTTCTGGTCCCCCCTCGCCAATCTTTCACAAAAAACACCCGTCTAGCTGAATCCACTGTGAAAAATTTCCCCCACTCTATATCTGTGCCTAAATCAAAACGCGGATTTCATGAGCAAAGCTTCTTTCTTAGAACTGCACGCCTGTGGAACTCTGTTCCGTCTGCCTGCTTCTCTCCGGACTACAACTTGGATGTCTTCAAGTCTAATGTTAACAAATTCCTAATGAACCGCCCCCCTAATTAAACACTTCATAAAATCTCCTCACTAACGTGATGTACTTGCAATAACCCTTATCCCTGAGTGGCTTCCGGGCCTTGATAAGTGGTGATCACTGTGTAAAAAAAAAAAAAAAAAAAAAAAAAAAAAGAAATTCAAAGTCTTGCAGTTTGAGGGAAAAAACTAGAATCTGGTGATCACTAGTGAGCTTTTGCGACTTGTGTGTTATTCAGGTTATTTATGTTGAGAAAGCACCGGTGATATGAGTTCATTGAAGCATATTCCATTTTAGCAATAGAACAATCACAGGGGTTTGTAGCGATGGAATGGATTGATTTTTTAAATGGACTAGTTCTTGATACACCAGCCCAGATATATCAACAATATTCCATGCATGGGCGACTGGTAGCTTTGTAAACATTTAAAATTAAGATTAACATTTAAAGAAGATGTGAACAGTTTTCTAGCACGGTAGAGGGAGTCCACCTTTTTTGCAGCACACTTGACAATGTCTTCATTATTTCGTACATATGGTGCGGGTAGAAACCGAATAGGTACACTTTTAAAAGAATATCTTTTTAAAGTTTTACTGCAAAAAGAATTTTTTTTTTTTTAATTTTAACGAAAACATAAGTAAAACAGTAAATAGATTTATGTTAGCTTAATATTTTATTCGGGTGAGATTTTGATATAATTTATTTTGTTAGCATTTTGTAACAATGACCTTGGCATCTGTAAACTGAATTTCATTTTTACTAAAATGCAATAAAAATCAAATAAACGTTTTTCTAAAATTCTTTATTTAATTTATAAAATTTGGATCCGAAACATGATTTCCAAGCATCCAACACATAATCCGATTTCTTAGAGAAAGCATTTGTGAATTTAGACTTTGACTTTATTCAATCAATTTATAGAATTTCGCTTGTCTTAGATATTTTCTCATAAAAATATTTATATTTTATTTTCTGATTTGATTTTATGTTCATTTGTTTAAATATTTTCTTTTATTTATTTATTTATTTGTTTTTGCTGTTATTCTTAAATTTTCTTCTTTTTTTTCTTTCTTTTTCTTTCATCCTTTTTTTTTCTTTCTTATTCTTCAACATTTCTTCTTTGGTTTTATTTCTCTTATTTCTTTCCTTTTTCTTCTTTTTTTTCTCGTCATCCATTCATGAAATCTTGCACATTCCTCAAAATAAATCTGCTTTTCTGTTTTTGAACAAAAGAATTTTATTCGATTCATTTACAGTGGAGATTCCTGTCGTACGTTTCCGCATAAAAGAGCAGCCAACCATTCACTTTTTCAAACGTCTTTTATGAATCTAAAATCTTTTTAGCCGAATGTTCATTCGAAAAACCATTTATTTCAATTCTTATTTCGTTTACTTCGTTAAGCATCCAAAATAAAGAACAAAAACGGCAAAGATAATTGACTCTTGTTTAGACTTCATGAAACAAAAAGCAAGAATTTTGTTGTAAAAAATATTTTGACGTAAATATAAGAGTTATCAAACTTATTTCATTTGTGCATTTTTTTTTAACTTAGATAATTACCTCTCTTAAGGAGGTTATGTTTTCTGTCGAGTTTGTCACTATATTTGCTTCTGTATCGTACACTATGCTGAAATGGCACGCACCCTAGGCATATTGAATTAGCTTCCTCCAAAGGAGGAAGTTTAATGGGAATATCTAATTCATAAGCGTCACCAATCGCTTGTATATCCTCACTAGATTTTTGAAGTTCTTACAGGGAACACCTGGTATTCCAAAAAGATAACTCATCTGATACTGACCAGGGCCTACGTTGTTTAACTTCAGCCATTCAATGAGAACTAGTATGTCAACGTGATTATTCCATGTATATTATTTGCTTGTGTAGAGTATAGTGTCAAAATTGCTTAACCAATTATTTAATCTAATCTTTATTTGATAAGAAAAATGAAAAATTAGAATAAAAAAACAGTAGAAAGATGTGATATGGAGGTAGAAGCAGATAAAGTTATCCAAGTATAACACTTGCCACATCGTACATTTTATCGTCCTTTCACATTATAGGGTGAAGCAAACTGAAGAGAACTGAAAGAGAAAGAAAGTCAACAATGAGAGCAACATTAGGAACAGGAATCATTGGCTTTCGGGCCCAGATCAAATAGTTGTATCTGTTCTGATACTACACTTCAACTTTTTGTTCTCGGTTAGTGAAGGAGAAATCCTTCATGATGGAGACAATTTTTATTTTTGTTTCTACCCCAACATTAAAAACCGACCCTGGTGTCTATTTATGACCTCGTGGGAAGGCAAGTAAATAGGAACATTATGAACAGGAAAAAACTTGGAAAAAAAACTATAAATTGTAATCAAAAGTGACAACTGAGATTAAAGTAATTTCCTCATTCTCTTTTGTTATTTTCACAGTCTTCCATACAAACCAGTTCTCTTCCTCTATCGTTCCTTTTTACATAGAGTAGGTCAGCATCATCTTTTGTCTATAGCGCATTGTGCATGATCATGAGTTTCCTGGTCTTTTGGTCTAGATGCCTCAGTTCTTCTTTAGACCAATCTATAAACGGTCCAGAATATCTTTCTAATGATACTGCCTATGTGTTTATACCTTTAATCAGGTTTCTACAATATAGTTTAGTTTCTGGGAGTTTTCTCGTCAAATATTCCTTTCCAATTTTATCTTCCATTTATGTTGCTTTGATGGCAAAGAAGAAAATGAACGAAACTTTCAAATATTTCTCGAATGCAAACACATACCAATATAAACTATGAATAACCAGTCACATTGAATTTGCAACAGAAAATAAAACAAAAACATAGAAAGAATACCTTGCCACATGAACCCAAGAGAACTGAAAGTGCAACACATTTTATAGATTGACCCCTCCCTCCAAAAAAACAAAAAAACAATAATGTGATGGAACTAGCTTTGGCGGATAACAGACAAAATGATAATGAAGGGTCAAAGGAAAGACCGAGAAGAGAAAGCATTAATCAGACTTCAACTGGAAGAACGTGAAGAATACTGGAATTATAAGTGAAGAATACTGGAATTATAAGTGAAGAATACTGGAATTATAAGTAGGCTTACTGCTACCCAAATCACAGAGAAAACGAATGGTCGTAGCCAGCAAGAAGTTAATGGTTATTGCGCTAATACAAAATCAGTTGCCATCGTGATCAAAAGAGATGGAGAATACTGGACATCTGGAGAGGCTTGACTCGGTTATTGTCAGTGAGTAGTCACAGACGATGACCTGTGTGAAAGTTTCCCAGTGAATAAGTTTTATAACCCAACCCTACCCTCACGACCACATCACTGCGCTCCCCCAAAGAGTGAGCCCAAATAACCAAGCAGAGACAAGGAGAAAGGAAAGACCGATGAACTGACCAGACCTCAGCTGAACAAGTGCAAAGAGAACTGGGACCTTGAGGAGGCTTATTGCCACTCAAATTCCAGCAAAAATCCATAGCCGCTGCCAACAAGAAATCAATGGCAAGCAGCTGTTGCGATAATGCAAATTTATTTGCAAATGTTATCGAAATAGGTGGAGTGTACTGAGAACCTGGGGAGACTTGTTGTCACTCAGTTTCCAGGAAACACCACAGGTTGTTTTCAGGGGAAGATCTCTGAAGACCTGTGTGAAAGTTCCTTGTAAGCCAATAATAATAATCAGTATCAACTGACACCACACCTAATAGTCAAGGAGGGTCAAGGAAGATGGAAAGATCGAAAAGAGAAAGCACTAACCAGACCTTCACTGGATGAGTGCAAAGAGGACTCGGACTTTGGAGAGACTTATTGCCACCCAAATTCCAGTGACGACCAATGGTCGCTGCCAACAAGAATCAATGGTAAACAGGTGTTGCGATAACGCAATTTAATTAGCAAAAGACATAGAAAGAGGTGAACAGTATTGGATATTTGGAGAGACTTGTTGTCACTCCTGGAAACATCACAGATTGTTCTCAAGGAGAAATCTTTGATAATAGCCTGTGTGAAAACTTCTACTGGGTAATAATTTTTTAAAAATAATTAAAAAAAACGGAAGTTGATGTAAAAAGGTTAATTACAGTAGTAGAACATAAATCACAGGATGATGATAATTATTCATGCCCGTAAGAAGAGGCCATAAAACAATGATTGATGGAAATAGATAAAAAAAGGAACACAAATTTCTTTGTTTTTGTGTTTATTCTCTTATTAAAAAAATAATGGGACAATTTATGAAACAAGATAACATTGGATCCTATTATAGGGGGAATTGCTTATGAAAAGATGTCTATGAATTCTTTTGTTGGTTTTCTTTGAATTGAATAAATATAACGAAGGAAGTTTTGGTATTGATTTTTTTTTCTGATTATGTTTGATATTGGCAGGGTAAAGGTGTGTTGGTTGATAATTTTTATGATCGTTATTAAAATTTGTAACAATAGAATGTCAGAAAGAATGTTATCATAGCGAAATAAATATTTACAGATAAAATTATTTGTGTTAAAATGTTTAATAGAAAAGAATGTTAGAACACAAACAATTTAAAAATAGGTTTGACCTCTACAGTCTGACATAGAGTTCACTTAAAGTGATGTGGACCATAAGAGAGAGCTTGAAAGACTTGTATCATTTTGAGTTAAGAGTTGGGAGTCAGATACGGCAGACCGAGTCGGTAGCAAAAGGGAGAGAGACGGTCTTCAAATCGAGATGGCTCCAAGTAGAGTGGATCAAAAATGTCGATAGTCAGAGTCAGTGTTGCAACTTTCCAATGGGGAAACATCTGTAATAAAGTTGCTAAAAAGAAAACCCGAAATTTGTTGGGATGAATATTCTTTGCAGCTTTCTGTCAAATAAGACCCAAGACGGATCAGGTATATTTCTCCGATTGGCCAGATGTCAACTCCAGAGAACTGTTATTTGTCCCTTTCTATTGTAAACATTATATGTCCATTGTAAAACTGTATCTGTTAATATATCAACATTGTCGTAAGTTTTATACCCAAATCGATGCCATGAGCAATAAAAAAAATACTAAATTAGACGAACACAGGTATACACACACGTCATATACATGACTGTGACACGTATATAAAAACTCTGTATACTCACATTCGATAGAAGAATATTTTATACCACTAGACGATACACAAATTTAAACACGTATATATATATATATATATATATATATATATATATATATATATATATATATTCACCCCAAACAAGGCATATTGCCACTTTGATGCATAAGCATCAGGGGTACTGTGTAGGGAGTTGAGCAGCAAGATGTCGGTTCACGTTGCACTTGAACTTTTGTATGTCAGTACAGTTGGGGAAGCAGGAATCCGGAAGGGAATTCCAAAGTCTAGCGGTTCTGGGGAAGAAACTACTGGAGTAGAAGGCTTTCTTACATCTAGGGATCTCTACCATGAAGAGGTTGGATTTAGTTACTTGTCGGGTTTGTCAGGGGTATTTACGTCGAGGGGATACAAGTGCTTGCAGTTCGTCAGAACATTTACCGTTAAAATACTTATAGAACAGGCAGAGGGATGCAACATTTCTTTGATGAGCAGAGGCTGAAGCTTAGATGACAGTTCAGGACCTATCAGGTTGGTAACTCTCCTCTGAACCTTATCTAGGAGCGAGAAACTAGTGGCAGATGCAGCAGCCCAAATATGACAACAATATTCCATACATGGGCGAATGGTATAGTGTGATATATATATATATATATATATATATATATATATATATATATATATATATATATATATATATATATATATAACGATTAGTAGCGTTATATCTTTATTATAATCTTCATAAATTTGCATAAAAGTGATGCAAATGTGTTCTGTTCGTGGAATTCATTTTACCTCTGCTCCGACACGCATCTGTTTAGTTTTTTTTTAATAATTACAAATATTTGAATCAGAAAATAGTTTAAAACTTCTGCCGCAACAACGGTGTGCAAATAGAGTTCACATGATTCAACGCATGAGTTTGGAAAAGTAAAATTTTTAAAGATTGAATCCTTAACAAGATGGTTTTAAACAGTTCGAAATTTGCTGATATAATTTTGTAGAATCTAATCATTTACTAACTCTCATTCAAATGAAAACAAAATAAAGTGTAAAGCTAATGTTTCATGCCACCTCTGGGATTGTTTTTATAAAAATAAGAAATAAATTATTGCCTAAAGCCATTTAACATTCACAAGTCGGCCCTTATTACTTCACTTTTTTTAATCTCTTTCAATTATCTCCCTTGCTACAATTTTCATTAGTGGATTTCTTTTTTTCTATTTTATGCTATTCAACCATCTGCATAAAGTTGTAGTTCCTTTCCTATTTTTTTGGAGGCAGACCTACATAAACGTACAGATTTTGAACATTTTCCAGCGTGCACATATATGCATATTTTATTTGGACCAAAGAAGATGCAACTTTATCATTGAGTTCTCGTTCGCTCTTGAAATCCATAAAAATAAAAAAATTATTTCATTTTTGTTGCATCATCGAGTGTAAAACAATACTCCAAAATAAAATATAAAATAAATTTATTCCGTTAGGTACAACAATAGAAGTCTGTGTCGAGTAGCAACAACTGCTAATTGAGTTGACAAGAGTCAGCATTCCAGCTTGCAGATTCAACTGACTCCAACCAATTTCGCTCTCTTTGTATGTATGTTAATCTGTTCATGTATTTAAACTATGTCACAGTGATTTCATTTATAATTTTAAAAATTATACAAATTAAAAACTCAAAAGAAGAAATATGAATAATTGTTTCTCGTGTAAATGATTATAATTTTACCAAATTTTATTTTAATCGATGCTGCTTTAATCTTTTATCACCAAAATAATCTGCAAAGACACACAACATTCTATATAAATTTGATGTTTTCCTATTTCCAATTAGAGGCGTATTCTCATGACAGTTTTTTAAGCCTTACTACATTAGTTCTGGTTCATAATAAATTAGAAGTGAGTGTTTTGTTTGACATCATCATTAGAAGATTTCCCTACAGCAAAAACTCCATCTACCTCCAAAATAACAGATGGAGATGAGCGAGTGCTACATCTTGCCCAAGGATAACTTGAAACTGGGCAAGACAGTGGAGTTCAGTTCACTGAAGTATTATACGAGATGCCTTCAATAAGTTTCCAGACTTTTATCATATGAGCACTTTGATTGATGGTACGCACATGAAACTCTTGTCCCTTTCGAAGTAATCTCCTCCGGCTGCAATGCACTTGTACCGTTCCAACAACTTCTGGAAGGCTCCATGGAAGTCCTCTTGTGTGAGCGTGACAACAGCCTTTTTCATCTCCTCAACTGTCATAACAACATCCTCTAAGGTTTTCCTTGATCTTAGGGAATGACCAAAAGTCACAGGGAGCAAAGTCTGGACTATAAGGAGGGTGAGGTACTGTCATGATGCCCATCTTGGTTAAATAGTCTGTGATCTTTTCTGAGCACCCTTGGGATAAACTTCACACAAATCTGTGTGGGAACTGTTATTCGCAAGGAACTGAATATCCACATCGTCAGTTCCTCGCAAATAATTGTGTGTACAGTTCCTACACTGACATCAAACTTTGCACTTATTGTCTCTATAGGCACACGACGGTCCCTATCCATGAAATTCTTTCTTTGACCAATTAACTCTGGTGTTCTGACTTCCTTACTCCTACCACACCTCTCATTATCCCTCACAGATTCCCTGCCTTCTTTGAATCTCTTATGCCACTAAAAAACTGACTCTTGATTCATGCAAGATGGTCCAAAAGCAGTCTGAAGCATTCTATACGTTTCTGTGGCATTTTTTTTTAATTTAAAACAGAACTTTATTGCATATCATTTTTCTAAAGTTTCCTCATGTCCAGATTGCATTTTTGAAATTCACCAGCTGTGACAATCAGACTTTAGTAGAGTGTATTCCAATTTCCTTTGAATTTGAAATCATAAAAATTGGTCAATATTGAATTTTCCAGATCCTATGAAAATTTTAAATGCCTGTACAAAAATGTCTGGAGACTTATTGAAAGCACTTCGTACAAATTCAAATACCTAAAGAGCATCTAGTGTTCCTAAACGGTCACCCATTTGCTTCTGATCAGGCTCGATGTTGCTTAACTCCGGTGATCTAATGAGGACAGTTGTGCCAACATGATTATGCTGTATATCTAGACGCATATTCTATGTGATTGATGAGATGTCTGACAGATAAAATAACTTTATGAAATATCTAGACGCATCAACGATGACTGGACATTGGTCAGTCGGGCATGAATCCAAATATGTCGACATTAAAAAGATTTAATGATAAAATAATTAGAGAAAGTGCAAAAGTTGGTTTCTAAGTGACTCAGTCAGAAAAAAAAGCTATGACTCGTGACAGTTGCAAGCTCTGTCCGCTCTAAAGTGGTTTTCACTTGTAATCGATTTGTGGATTGCAACGAATCCTCTCCATTACGCGGAAATCCTCTTCTAAATCTTATTGATTTGTGCCCTGTCACATCAGCACTCGTTGACATGAATTATCGGTGCAAAATGTCTTTAAAAAATACTTGTATAAACAAAAAGAAAATGTCTGGTGAGTAATAAATGAGATGAATACATTTTTAAAAAAAAATATTATTCAGGTCATTAAGGCCAAAGGTCACTGAAAAATAAAGGTTAATGAGACATGAAAGCTGAAAGATAAGTAACACTATTAAAATACTAACATTGGTCAATGGTAGAAACTGCTTTTTTCATTACTTATGAAACAGGTTTTGACAAGAATTTGTTGACATTGGATTTGAAGATGACCATGTTGTAATCATCAGCGAATCAGTCCTGACGATTACAGATGAGAAACACTATGGGAGTACTAACATTGATCAATGGTATGAATCATGCTTGAATGTTTATGGGACGATACATGACAAGAACTTATTGAAGACGACTAAGTTGTAATCAACAGGAAGGCAGTCCCATAACAATGTGTTCCAGAGAGAAAGTTTTTTTCATTGTAGAAACAAGATGTGTTCTTGCTGTGATTATCTGTAGGTTATTAATTTATAATATGTTTATATATATTATATTGTATTTATGTATATTATATTATATTTATATATATTATATTATATTTATACAGGGTGACCCAAAAAAAAAAAACTAACTGGAGGCCATCTAGAACATATGCTGTAGAACAGAGAAAAAAAGGCCAAAGACCCTTGTGTTTTGATGTGATGTTTTGAATATAATAAACTAGTTTTGACCAAAGTTTTATTTTATTCGGACAAAACACTAAGAAACGGGGCCTAATTAGAGTTGGGGCCCGTTTTTTATGTCACCCTGTATATATATTATATTGTATTTTTTTTTATTACATGTTCACCCCAAACAAGACATGTTGTCACTTTGTTGTAGGGGGCTACTATCAGGGACATGGGCATCAGGGATACTGTGTAGGGAGTTGGGCAGCAAGATGTCGGTTCACGTTGCACTTGAACTTCTGCATGTCAGTACAGTTGGGAAAGCAGGGACTCGGCAGGGAATTCCAAAGTTTAGCTGTCCTGGGGAAGAAACTACTGGAGTAGAAGGCTCTCTTACATCTAGGGATCTTTACTGTGAAGGGGTGGGATTTAGCTGCTTGTCGGGTTTGTCGGGGGTATTTACATCGAGAGGGCACAAGTGTTTGCAGTTCATCAGAGCATTCACTGTTAAAGTACTTGTAGAAAAGGCAGAGGAATGCAACATTTCGTCGATGGGACAGAGGCTGAAGCTTGAATGATAGTTCAGGACCTATTAGGTTGGCGACTCTCTTTTGAACTTTGTCTAGGAGCGAGAGACTAGTGGTAGATGCACCAGCCCAAATATGACAACAATACTCCATACATGGGCGAATAGTGGCCTTATAGAGGTATAGGATACTTTCAGGTGTTGGTATCTTTCTATTACGGTAGAGAGAGCCTACCTTCTTCGCAGCGGTCCTGGTGATACTCTTGATGTAATTGTTCCAACTCATGTTTCCTGAGAGCGTTAGGCCGAGGAGTTTAAAGGATGTACTTTCAGATAAAGAGTCATTGGCCATTGCTATTGGTGGTAGAGACGGTTTCTTGTAATTATTGAAGGAAACGAGTTTAGTCTTGGCAGCATTGAATGAGACCATCCATTTTTGTCTCCATTCCACTACAGATTGGAGGTCATCTTCTAGTGCTTCTGCCATTTCTTTAGATATGTGTTCATTTGTTTTCCTGTTATGTCTGTTATAGTGTGGTGTCGTCAGGATATATACCCATCTCAGAGTCAATTTTGTCAGGGAGGTCATTTATGAATATTAGGAATAACAGAGGTCCCAGGATAGACCCCTGAGGCACTCCCACATTTATATTGTATTATCTGGATGTACAACCGTCGAGAACAACCTGGATTTTTCTCTTATCTAAGGATTTAATTATGTCATGTATTTTTCGAGTGATACAATATGATCTGATTTTCCAGAGAAGACCTTCATGTCGTACCCTGTCAAAAGCCTTAGATATATCTAGAGCTACAGCTCTACCCTCCCCTGCTTTGTCTAGTGACTGGTATATATGTTCTGAGATTACAGTTAGGATGTCTGCTGTTGATTTGTATATATTATAATATGTGGTATTTATATATATTATATTATTTATATATATATATATATATATATATATTATATTTATATATATATTTATTGTATTTATATACATTATATTGTATTTATACATATTATATTTATATATATCATATTGTGCTTATATATGTTATATTTACATAGATTATATTATATTTATATATATTATATATATATATATATATATATATATATATATATATATATATATATATATATATATATATATTATATATATTATATTTAAATATATTATATTATATTTTATATATTATATTATACTATATTTACAGATATACAAAAATCTGCCAATATCGGAAGAGGAACAAGCGAGTACAAAAAATATTTTGGAAAGGCTCACAGACTACTTTGAGCCTTAGAGTAGATAAACTTAGGACTTTATTTAAGTAGTATACTTAATATATACTATTACTGCAAGCTTGCCTGTATTGAAAATACGTTCTTCTTGTTTTCGAATCCTACCTTATATAGTTAGCCTTATGTTCAAGTACATTCGAAATATAATACAGTGCAAAGAAAGTCACTCATGAAAACGGACCTCCTAAATTAAAACCTTGAATAATTATTTAAACTCTAATGTAAATTAATATTAAGCAGTCTTTACAAATTGATAATAGTTAATTATTGGATTTTAATTAATTATAAGATGAAACTTTAATGATTCAAACTAGATAGATAACGACAAACTTCCACCCATTAATATGGGAGGGGAGATTATCACCAAAAGTGTCATGAATTATTAAGTTCGCACCGGACTTACTACTTAGATATAAGTCACTTTTACCCATTCCCCTTTCTCCTCCCCCCCCTTTTTTTTTTTTAAATGGAGAGTAGATAATCCAGAGGTTGAAACCCAATTACAGGAGACGAAACCGGACATATTATTTCTATGTGAAACTGGAATAGGGCCGACCACTTCCCCAGATGAGTTCATAATTAATGGATACTCCAATTTAACAGCTAAATCTGACTCCCAAGATCGCCATGGGCATGGAATATGTGCCTACATTAAGGATGGCTTCCCATGTGGCAGGGATATCTCTAGAGAAGATCCTAATTTACCCTATATGTGCTTCAGGGTTGCACTTGCTAACACCACTGCATTTATATTTGCCCTCTATAGGCCCCACAACAGCGGAGTTACTATGTTTAAGAGCATATCTGAGAAAATAGACCACATACTGTCTTCACATCCTTCGGCTAACATCCACATCTGTGGTGACTTCAACGTCCATAACGTGGAATGGCTGACCCATTCAAATAAGACAGATAATGAGGGGAGGTTTTGTCATGATTTTGCCATTGCTTATGATCTCACTCAGATTGTTCGCGAACCCACCCGTGTGCCCGATACACGCAATCAATATGCAAGCCTCTTAGACCTTTTTCTTTCAACTTCCCCTGAGCTATGTTCATGTACCGTTCATTCTCCTTTAGGATCCTCCGACCACTCCGTCGTATCAGTTAAGATAAAAACAAAATGTAAGAAGCCATCAGACGTACCCCTCCACCGTACGGTATACCGATACTCTATGGCTGACTGGGACAGCTTCCGTACATTCATATCTGATTTACCTCTGCACTCCATGTTTAAAAAGGAAGTGTCCTCTATAGTATCAGATCTGACCGAATGGTTAATTGTAGGCATAGACCAATTCATACCATCTAAAAAATTCCAACAAAAACCTAACAGCCAGCCATGGTTCTCCCCAGAATGTGCTGCTGCTATCGCGCACAGAAATCACTTTTTCCATAACTACCAACGTAATAGATGCACTGAGACTAAAGCTGCTTTCAGGACTGCCAGCAGCCACTGTAAAAGAGTAATAAAAAATGCAAGAGAGCTATATGCCCAGTCTGTTAAATCCAAGGTAGCTGATCAGCGGCTTGGTTCCCACCAGTTTTGGCAAATAACAAATAGGATCCTGAACAGAAGTGTGCGTTCTATCCCAACCATTATCAATGGACCAGAGGTTATCTCGTCAGCGTCAGACAAGGCCAAACTATTTGCAAAGAACTTTGCAGCTAATTCTAACCTATGCGACGAAGGCCATCAACTCCCCATATTTCCTCCTATAACACAGAACAAACTAGGTAACATACAAATATCCGTGCATGAGGTCGCCAAGCTAATAAAAAACCTAGATTCCAGTAAAGCAACTGGCCCTGATGGCATCCCAATTATAGTGTGAAAAAAGCTTCAACCAGAACTTGCTCCCATACTTACGAAACTATTTAAGCGCTGCGTTAAGGAGAAGTGCTTTCCGACCCCCTGGAAGACCTCATCAGTTTGCCCTGTATTTAAGAATTCAGGTGATAAGTCATCTCCCTCTCAATACAGACCAATAAGTCTTCTCTGTGTTATGAGTAAGTTACTGGAATCAATATTAAATAGAGAAATAGTCAACCACCTCAGCAGGAATAACCTTCTTAGTGACACACAATATGGTTTCCGCTCTGCAAGATCTACCGCAGATGTGCTGACGGTTATATCCCACAGGATTAGTGAATCTCTTGACAAAGGCTTCCTTTCTAGGGCAATTGCTCTTGACATATCAAAGGCCTTTGACAAAGTATGGCATAAGGGTCTACTTCACAAGATTTCCAGCTACAGTATAACTGGAAATGTTTTCTCAATCATTAAATCATTTCTCTCCGATAGGCTCATAAGAGTAGTGGTAGATGGACAAAAATCGGAGGCCTGCAATATAAATGCTGGAGTCCCTCAGGGGTCAATCCTGGGCCCAACTCTCTTCCTGATCTACATCAATGACCTCCCTAAACACATACTTAAATCATTCGTTGACATCTATGCTGATGACACGACCATCTACGGCAACACATCAAAGGCTGTAAATGACGAAGTTCTCTCGGATTCTCTCTCCTCTGATCTCGAGCGCGTGGTTCAGTGGGGGAAGATGTGGCTAGTTACCTTTAATGCATCCAAAACCAAACTCCTATCCTTACATCATCAACGCTCTGATCCCCATCTGGCATCAATTGTGATGGATGGCTCTCGTCTGGGTGAGGTCCCGTGTTTTGACAAGCTTCTGAGTTTGACCTTTACTCCTGATCTGAAATGGAACACGTACATCAAGTCTGTTGCCAAGGTCACAGGAAAGATGGTGGGATCCTTCTACCGCTCCAGAAGATATCTCACTACTGATGCAATTCTCTATCTATATAAAAGCCAAGTACATCCAAGAATGGAATACTGTTGCCATATCTGGGCAGGAGCTGCCAAAAACAGCCTATCATGCCTTGACAGAGTACAAAATAGACTTCATGGTTTAGTGGGGGATGCCCTATTCTCTACCCTGCAACCCCTCTCCCACAGAAGAGACGTTGCGAGCCTATCCTTGTTTTATCGTTATTTTCATGGCAGGTGCTCGTCTGAACTCCAATCCCTGATCCCCCCTCGCCAATCTTTCACGAAAAACACCCATCTAGCTGAATCCACTGTGAAAAATTTCCCCCACTCTATATCTGTGCCTAAATCAAAACGCGGATTTCATGAGCAAAGCTTCTTTCTTAGAACTGCACGCCTGTGGAACTCTGTTCCGTCTGCCTGCTTCCCTCCGGACTACAACTTGGATGTCTTCAAGTCTAATGTTAACAAATTCCTAATGAACCGCCCCCCTAATTAAACACTTCATAAAATCTCCTCACTAACGTGATGTACTTGCAATAACCCTTATCCCTGAGTGGCTTCCGGGCCTTGATAAGTGGTGATCACTGTGTAAAAAAAAAAAAAATATATTATATTACATTATATTATATTTATATATATTATATTCATATATGCATTAGATTATATTTGATTAAATTCATATGTATTATATCTATATTTTTATTACATTTATATCTGTTATATATTATATTTATAAATATTATATTATATTTATAAATATTACATTTTAATTATAAATATTATATTATATTTATATATATTAAATGATATTATATTATATTTATATTATGTTTATTTATTTTATTTTTTATTACATTTTCACCCCAAACAAGCCACATTACCACTTTGATGTAGGGGGCTATTATTAGGGACATAAGCTACACGGGCAGCAAGATGTCTGTTCACATTACACTTGAACTTCTGCATGTCAGTACAGTTGGGGAAGCAGGTACCCGGAAGGGAGTTCCAAATTCTAGCAGTTCTGGGGAAGTAACTGCTGGAGTAGAAAGCTCTCTTACATCTAGGAATCTCTACTGTGTAGAGGTGGGATTTAGTTGCTTGTCAGTTTTGTCGGGGGGTATTCACGTTGAGAGGGTACAAATACTCGTGGAACAGGCACAGGGATGCAACATTTCGTCGATGGGACAGAGGCTGAAGCTTAGATGACAGTTCAGGACCTACCAGGTTGGCGACTCTCTCTCAGCCCAAATATGACAACAATACTCCATACATGGGCGAGTGGTGGCCTTATAGAGGGACAGGAAACTGTTAGGCATTAGTAGTTTTCTTGCATGATAGAGAGAGCCTATCTTCCTCGGAGCAGTCCTTGCAATGCTCTCAATGTAATTGGTCCAACTTAAGTTCCCTGTGAACTTTAGGCCGAGGAGTTTAAAAGAAGTACTTTCAGGTAATGAGTTTTTGGCCATTGCTATTGGTGGTAGAGAAGGTTTCTTGTAATTATTTAAGGAAACAAGCTTAGTCTTGGCAGCATTAAATGTGACCTTCCATTTTTGTCCCCATTCCACTACAGATTGGCGGTTTTCCTCTAATGTTTCTACCATTTCCTTAGATATGTGTTCATTTGTTTTCCCCCCGTGCTTGTTATCGAGTGTGGTTTCACTAGCATATATACATATCTCAAAGACAATTTTGTCAGGGAGGTCATTTATGAATATTAGGAATAATAAAAGTCCAATGATAGACCCCTGAGGTACTTCTGCATTTATATCATATTGTTTAGATGTACGACCGTCGAGGACACCCTGTTTTTTTTTCTTCCTTAAGAAGGATTTAATTATGTTAAGCATTCGTCCAGTGATAAGGTATGATCTGATTTTCCGGAGAAGACCTTTATACCATACCCTGACAAAATCCTTACATATATCTAGAGCTATCGCTCTATGCTCCCCTGCTTTGTCCATATATCATATTATACTATAAGATATTATATTATACTAATAGTACCCACTAACTAGTGTTGCTCGTTGACCCCCTTCCTCAAAACCTTTAAGTACATTTGTTATTGTTGTTACTGCCCAACCACTACCCTCCCCATGTTATGAACAACTTTCGGAATAGACACCTCCAACTATCATGGTAAGAGCGGCTATCGGAATGTTACGAACATGTGGAGAGATTATTGATCAACTCCCAGCTGTAAAAAACAATTAATAAAAAAAATATTAGCGAGGGGAAAAAAACTAATATTTGACACAGTAGGCATACCGGGTGAAGAGAGGAATACCCCTCCCCCCCAAAAAAAACATCCATTTAGTCGTTGATGCTGTGGTAATGTTGACTCGAAACTTCTGTGTGTGATTATTGTTTTTATTAATTACTGCAATAATTTCACTCATCACAGTAATCCCCCCCCCAAATAAAACCAAAATAAAAAATAAATATAAAATCAAATGAAGGTTTTTCGTTTCATTTTGATAAAAAATAAGAAAAATGTAGAACGTAAAAAGCACATAAATAAAACTTTTGGGGTTTTACTAAACATGTACTACTAAAAATAATGTACTAGTTTTCCCCACAGTTAAAATATTGGTGTCTAACTGCTCTCGTGGGGAGGAAAGTAAATAACTATTATTTTTTAATATTATTTTCAGCTTTTTATTTCTTTTTTTAAATAATAAAGTTCCGTTTTCTGATGACGCGACTGATTAATTTCTGAAAACATAAAAGGTCAATGTGCGCTGCTTGTTCAACCTGCAAAGGGTTTTCAAAGTCGTGGAAAGGTTGAAAATGAAAATGCCTTTAGGAATTACAACCCCAACCTCCCTATGTTAAGAACGGCTTTCGGAATAAACACCCTTTGCAGGTTGAACAAGAAGTGGACAATGACAAAAAAAAGCTAAGAATCATTTTTTATAATTTTCTCAAAATTTTTTAATTTACTTTAATTTACTTTAATTTTAATCTAATGCTAGTTTTTTTAATTAAACTAGAGTAAAAAGGTTCAAACTAAATCTTAAATAAACCGGCTGACTGGGATAGCTTCTGTACATTCATATCTGACCTACCTCTGCATTTCATGTTTAAAAAGGATGTGTCCTCTATAGTATCAGACCTGATCGAATGGTTAATTAGAGGCATAGACCGATTCATATCATCCAAAAAATTCCAACAAAAACCTAACAGCCAGCCATGGTTCTCCCCTGAATGTGCTGCTGCCATCGCGCACAGAAATCACTTTTTCCATAGCTACCAACGTAATAGATGTACTGAGACTAAAGCTGCTTTCAGGACTGCCAGCAACCACTGTAAAAGAGTAATAAAAAATGCAAGCGAGCTACATGCTCAGTCTGTTAAATCCAAAGTAGCTGATCAGCGGCTTGGTTCCCACCAGTTCTGACAAATAGCAAACAGGATCTTGAACAGAAGTGTGCATTCTATCCCAACTATCATCAATGGACCTGAGGTCATCTCGTCAGCATCAGACAAGGCCAGACTATTTGCCAAGAACTTTGCAGCTAATTCTACCCTATGCGACAATGACCATCAACTCCTTGTATTTCCTCCTATAACAGACAACACACTATGCAACATACAAATATCTGCGCGTGAGGTCGCCAAGCTAATCAAGAACCTTGATTCCAGTGAAGCAACTGGCCCTGATGCCATTCCAGTTATAGTGCTGAAAAAGCTCCAACCAGAACTTGCCCCCATACTTACAAAACTGTTTAAGCATTGCCTTAAGGAGAAGTGCTTTCCAACACCCTGGAAAAGTTCATCAGTATGCCCTGTATTTAAGAATTCAGGTGATAAGTCATCTTCCTCTCAGTACAGACCAAGAAGTCTCCTGTGTGTCATGAGTAAGTTGTTGGAATCCATATTAAATAAAGAAGTAGTCAACCACCTCAACAGAAACAACCTTCTTAGTGACACGCAATATGGTTTCCGCTCTGCTAGATCTACAGCGGATGTGCTAACGGCTATATCACACAGGATTAGTGAATCTCTTGACAAAGGTTTCCTTTCCAGGGCAATTGCTCTTGACATATCCGAAGCCTTCGATAAGGTATGGCATAAGGGTCTACTTCACAAGATTTCCAGCTACGGTATTACTGGAAATGTTTTCTCAATCATTAAAACATTTCTCTCCGATAGGTTCATAAGAGTAGTGGTTGATGGGCAGAAATCAGAGGCCCACAGTATTAATGCTGGAGTCCCTCAGGGGTCCATCCTGGGTCCAACTCTCTTCCTGATCTACATCAATGATCTCCCAAAACACATACTTAAATCATTCGTTGACATCTATGCTGATGACACGACCATCTATGGCAACACGTCTAAGGCCATAAATGACAAAGTTCTCTTTAATTCTCTCTCCTCTGATCTTGAGCACGTGGTACAATGGGGGAAGAGGTGGCTGGTCACTTTTAATGCATCCAAAACCAAGCTTCTATCTTTACATCATCAACGCTCTGATCCCCATCTAGCATCAATTGAAATGGATGGCTCTCGTCTTGGAGAGGCTCCATGTTTTGACAAGCTTCTAGGTTTGACCTTTACCCCTGATCTAAAATGGAACACGTACATCAAATCTGTTGCCAGGGACGCTGGGAAAATGGTGGGATCCTTCTACCGCTCCAGAAGATATCTCACTACTGATGCAATTCTCTATCTGTATAAAAGCCAAGTACGTCCAAGGATGGAGTACTGCTGCCACATCTGGACAGGAGCCTATCCTGCCTTGTCAGAGTACAAAATAGACTTCGTGGTTTAGTGGGGGATGCCCTTTTCCTTTCCCTGCAACCTCTTTCCCACAGAAGAGACGTTGCAAGCCTGTCTTTGTTTAATCGTTATTTCCATAGCAGGTGCTCGTCTGAGCTCCAATCCCTCCTCCCTCCTCGCCAATCTTTCACGAGAAACACCCGTCTGGCTGAAACTACTGTCAATAATTTTCCCCACTTTTTATCTGTGCCTAAATCCAAACGTATGTTCCATGAGCAAAGCTTCTTTCTTAGAACTGCACGTCAGTGGAACTCTCTGCCGCTTGCCTGTTTCCCACCTGACTACAACTTGGACGTCTTCAAGTCCAACATAAACAAACTCCTGACAAACCGCCCCCTTAAGTAAGACACTCTATCAAAACCCCTAATACTAATGATTACTACAATACTATCTCATTGATTACTGTACACGCAATAACCCTTATCCCTGAGTGGCCTTCGAGCCTTGATAAGTGGTGACCCCCATGTAAAAAAAAAACAAAAAAAAAACGGTTACTTTTTTCTTTAATGTTGATTTCTTTTTTTTTAACACAAACCAAATTGTAAAACTTTTAAATGAAAATACGGAATAAAAGTAGCAGACAGAATTGGAAAGAACAATATGAAAAAAAAAAATTAGTCGTATAATGATCGGGAATAAAATCTCGTTCATATTTAGTAAAATCGAACCTTTTTCAATGTTAAAACTTTCTCCATTCAAAATAAATAAACTACGTTACATTAACGCGAACCTGAAACGCCTATATTCCGACTCTGCTCCTTATCCACTTGTTACACTGACGAAATTGAAATAACGTTGTGTTTTTTTACTATTTAAACCAGATCAAGAAAGTTGCGACCCTTGTTAAATTCGCGGTGTTTTGTTTAAAATCGGAAGAAGAAAAACTAGCGAACATTGTTTTGTTTAGGATGAATGAAAGTGAAAAAAATAATTTCTATATTTATCCCCACCCCTCACGATGGGATGATGTGATTCACAGGTCGAAAAGTAAGATGTGAAGAGCCAGCATCTGAGATGAAGAGGACTCTGGTCTGTAAAAAAAAATGGCTGTGCAGTTCCGTCAGCATTCAGCAGTAGAAACGCCTGACGATTAGCCATGAACTAATCCTTTTTCAAAAGGAGAAGATAAAGTCTGGGTGGGTGGACCTCTTAGAACTACACAAGGTCAACAGGTAAAAACTCATCTCAGCAAGTCTAGAGCATGTTGGCTTTTGGTGATGAGGGAAACCCCCGGAATTTTTATCATTAAGCATCATTTATTTTTTGAGGACGAAATGCTTGCATCTCTCTCAATATTTACATCGGCCATCTTTTAACTATTTAGTATGAAACTTCATGAGTTTAAAGTTGACATCATCAACTTTAAAAATCACATAATTTTTGCATATCGCGATTGCAAATCACAGCTTTCTGCACTTTTTGATTTGCCTAATCAATATTTGCGATGCCCACGGTTCGTATCTGCAATTCATTTGCAAGTTTCGTACGAGAGAAAAAAAAAAAAGAAAAAATTATCTTGTTTCTATTTCTTCAGTCAGTTTCTTCATTTAGAAAAGAGACTTTCGCCTCAAACACACAATGGTTTCTCTTGATTCAATTTGGATATATTTAGCAAAAGAATAACATAACAATATTATACAGTTCCCAGACGATACTACAGTACCGTAATTGTTCCATTCAATGGTTGAATTCTGCATGTGTTATTTGTTGGGGACAATTAATGCATTGATGCATACCTAGCTTGAAGTGTCTCTTTCTCGCTAAGTGAATCACAAGCAGAAAGACTTTATTATAATGATAAAATGTCTTTTCATTTATATATATATATATATATATATATATATATATATATATATATATAAATATATATATATATACGTATATATATATATATATATATGTATGTGTATATATATATATATATATATATATATATATATATATATATATATATATGCATGTATATATATATATAGAGAGAGAGATTGTTGAACAGCACGGAGTGTTTCAACTTAATCGTCTTTCTTTGAAATTTGTTCATTTTCGTATAGCCGTTCTTATATCTCGGTCGAATTTGTGTAAGAAAGTTCCATAGTCGTTTTTGTCCATCTGTTTTTCTATTTTATTTTTTTTACAAGTACTTTTATCTGATTTTCTCCAGTCGTTTTCAGGTAGTTTCTGTTTACTGTTCCGTTAAAAATCTGGATGCTTTTATATGATCCAGTTCAAATGAGATTTAAATTACTTAAAATAGTGAAGCGTCCCTTGTGTACAAAAAGTTTAAATAAATGTACGATGGTTTAAAAGTGTGATTTACAAAATGGTATGGAAGTTAATTTTTTTATTTATTTAATTTATAAATTAAAATCATGCGTACACACATACACACACACATATATCTCAAACATATATATATATATCCTATATATATCCAATATATATATATATATATATATATATATATATATATATATATATATATATATATATATATATATATAGGAGCCTTGACTGTCGTACAGACGGTCGGGTTTAAATCCTGACTGATGTAGTTGCCTGTCTAGCCGCACTGATTAGCTGTGAAACAGCGAAACAGTACTGTATGTGGATGACTATGTATATATATATATATATATATATATATATATATATATATATATAGTAGAAATGGTAATTAATAAAAACTGAAGAAAGTGCTCAATACTGTTGTAGAGCAAATATGCATTTTATATATTTTTTTTTTACACAGTGATCACCACTTATCAAGGCCCGGAAGCCACTCAGGGATAAGGGTTATTGCAAGTACATCACGTTAGTGAGGAGATTTTATGAAGTGTTTAATTAGGGGGGCGGTTCATTAGGAATTTGTTAACATTAGACTTGAAGACATCCAAGTTGTAGTCCGGAGGGAAGCAGGCAGACGGAACAGAGTTCCACAGGCGTGCAGTTCTAAGTTTAAAATCATTTTATTACCGTATCTTTCTGTTAAGTTACATTATTGTTTCAGCTACCCGACCTTTTGGGGGGGCGTCTGTAGCTTCCTCAGACTTTTACAGAAATGTTCGTTATTATGGGATGAAAGAGTGAAAGAGTGAATGATGTCAGGTGCGGGGTGCGAGAAGGGCGGAAAAAAGAGGAAGGGAACAAGGGGGAAAGGTGGGAGGGGGTTCTAGGTATGTCGGTAATGTTTTAGTTTTGGAGTTTAAGGAACTTGTGGGGGAGGGTCTGGGAAGTTCATTTCTGATGTGGCTGAGGGCATAGGGATACATGGAGGGGGAAAGGGAATATGTGGGGGTACGAGGAGGGGGTTACTTTAAAATTCGAGTCTTAATGTTAAAGTTTTTGGCGTCTCGTTGGTGAGATGATTTCTTGATAAGTATATCTTGATCTGTTGGGTGTTCGCTTAGATTCGGAGACGGGGGGGGGCTATGATTCGGTTTATTTATTTAGTTTTTATTTGTTGTTAATTGTTTGGGGAGGGTTAGCTAGCGGCCGCGAACACACACATGCGCACGTACACACATATATACTTAAAGAAACGTACATGTGAACGTTTCTTTAAGTATATATATATATATATAATATGTATATATCATGAAAATAATGGAAATAGTATTTCGACAAAATAGAGAAATAAAAAGGAACGAACCGTACTATGTGTTGATCAACGTTTCGTCTTTATTTCGAGACTTCCTCTGGATGAATGAGATTAAGAAACAAAAAATACCAGTACAAAATATTTGAAAATATTTCACGTGCAAAGTGTGACGCAGTTCTAGTTCAGAAAAACAGAAAAAGACGTTGGAAATGCAAAAGGGAGGGGGGCTGGTGCTGTTAAAGAGAGGGAAATTTTAGTGACGTTCTATAGTCCTTAATGTAATTTTAAAAAATATGAACGCAGTTAATATTCTTACTGGAAAAATGATAAATCTGTTGAAATTCAAATATAGGTTTGTAACAGAAATGAAATGAGTGTTTTTTGTTATGTAATTTATTGATTGAGATTATATGTATTAATTATTATAGGGGGTGTTTGAATGGTGTGAGAAGATAACCTGTGTCTACAGTTAAATGATGTTCTTTACATAAAAGTTTACTTATTAATGGCGCTATGTTATAGAAACCTGCACGGTGTTTAATTGTGCTTGAAATTGTGATAAACGCAGATTTAAGAAGTCTCCAACGCGGTTTATTTGAAATAAATTTAACTACTTTTGCTTGTTTAAAGTCAAAGGTGTGATTATGTTGCAATGAATGAGAGAATAATGCACTTAGAGAATTGCTATTTTTTATATCTCTTTTATGTTCACTGAGCCTGTTTTCCAATTTCTGTTTGGTTTCACCAACGTATTTATGATGGCAATTTTGGCAAGGAATAGTGTATATACCTCCGTTGGAAACTGGTTTGTTTTGGAGATGTTTCGTAGTTTTTAATATATGTCTTATGGTTAGTGATGTGGTTTGTACGATAGGAATTTCTAGTTTGTTTAGTGTGTTACAGATTATTGTATTATTGGTGTGTGTAGGTAAAAGAAGATGTCTACACCAGACCTTTCTCTCATAAACAGACATCTTCTTTTACCTAATTTTTTATTTAATGCATTTTAGTAAATATGTACTGTATTAGATTATCTCCACTTAACTGAAACTAATAAGATAAAGTAATTATCTCCATGCACCAGCTAAAATCAACAGAAGGCAGACCAGAAACCATGCAAAATCAGAACAGTATGTATTTATAAAAATGCATTAAATAAAACAGTAAAAAATTAGAAAATTCATATTAGAATAAAATAAAATATACAGAGATAGGAATAAGCTATAGTTAAATAAAAATGAATATCATTATAAACAATAAATGCGGGCCTCAATTTTGTTCCTCAGACGGAAACAACATGGCTGACAAGAGCCTAACATCATTTAGGTTTTACCATTAAGTGGTCACCTTTATGTTGGGCTGGAATAAGACGGTACCAATGTATTTTTCTGAAGTTCGGTACTATTAAATAAATAAATATAAAGCTCTTATATCGAAAAAGTTTTTCTTTATAATCGAGCATTTTGTTGGGATTCTTTCCCGCACCAAAATTAACAAATATATATACATACATACATATATATATACATATATATATATATATATATATATATATATATATATATATATATATATATAAACTTTTAAAAAAAAGGAAGGAAAACGTCTACCTTAAACCACTAACCTAGTTCTAAGACAGATCTTTTGTTCGATAAAATGCATGCCCATTGGCTGATAGGAAGGCGCGTGGTGGATACTAGAAAGCTGATTGGCAAACTAAAAATCCTCAACATATATAAAAACAAGAAGCAACCACAGAATTTGCGCATAAGCCCGACGAATCCTATAGTGGATGAAACGCTGAATATTCAGTGTAGCTTAATCGCCATATATATTTTATAAATTACTATATATATATATATATATCCAATATATATGTATATATATATATATATATATATATATATATATATATATGGTTTTAAATAAAATGGTAGGCGGCAGTTTCTCGAGAGCTCTTTCGGCTATCATCTCTTCAGGAGCAAATCGATAGCAATCTAAATAATATTGTGGCGAAAATAAAGAGTTCTATAGGGGAACTTATTTAATGTGCCAACGTACGGGGGCATTAATTAAATTTATTTACGTTTAAAAAACGATTAAAAATGTTGGCACAACGAGGGAGAAAGAAAAAAAAAAAAAAAAAAAAAAAAAAAAAAGCGGGAGAAAAAATTCAAAGTTCCCCAAAGAGAAACAATGCGTTAGATGTTTCTTTTTGCCGGCACAAAGAAGGTTGACGCACCGCAATAGAGACAGCCTCCAAAATCTTTAAATGATTTTTGGAGTCCGCTCTATGTAGCACCTCGAACCAATCTATTTTATATCTATCGGCACAGCATGGGTTGTCAACCAAATGCTGGCCAATAGCAGAGTCCAAGGCTGCAGAAGGAGGGAGACCTCCAAACCCCATCCTCCCTTGTCTGATCTTCGATGGAACATGCTGGTTTATACGAGTCAAAAGGTGCAAGGATGTTCGCCCAACATAACCAGCATCGCACTGGCATTTAAACTGATATACAATATTACTATTTTGAATGTAAGGCAAACTATCCTTGCGGAAAGACGGAAAAGCAGATCTCGTAGTATATACCACACGCAAGGTCACCGAATTGAAGCAATCGTAAATACTTCTTCGAATCTTTTTTGAAATTATATTACTCCCCTCCCCTATCCACGGTAATTTCAAATAAACCGGGCATTTCAAGGGTCCAAACTTTTTAGGGGATTTAAAATCCGCAACCTTTTTGCAAATACAATCATTGTTTCTCTTTGGGGAACTTTGAATTTTTTCTCCCGCTTTTTTTTTTTTTTTTTTTTTTTTTTTTTTTTTTTTTTCTTTCTCCCTCGTTGTGCCAACATTTTTAATCGTTTTTTAAACGTAAATAAATTTAATTAATGCCCCCGTACGTTGGCACATTAAATAAGTTCCCCTATAGAACTCTTTATTTTCGCCACAATATTATTTAGATTGCTATCGATTTGCTCCTGAAGAGATGATAGCCGAAAGAGCTCTCGAGAAACTGCCGCCTACCATTTTATTTAAAACCATATATAAATTCTGTACCTCTAAACATTTATATATATATATATATATATATATATATGATGAAAATAATGGAAATAGTATTCCGACAAAATAGAGAAAATAAAATGGTGAACACATAATACGGTTTGTTCCTTTTTTATTTTCTCTCTATATATATATATATCCAATATATATGTATATATATATATATATATATATCTCCAATATATATATATATTTATATATATATATATATCCAATATATATATATCCTATATATATATATATATATATATATATATATCCTGTATTTATATATATCTAATATATATATATATATATATATATATATATATATAAATTACTATATATATATATATCCAATATATATGTATATATATATATATATATCTCCAATATATATGTATATATATATATATATCTCCAATATATATATATATTTATATATATATATCCAATATATATATATCCTATATATATATATATATATATATATATATATATATATATATATATATATATATATATATATATATATATATATCCAATATATATATATATGTATATATATATCAAGTAAAAATTACAATTAAATTTACCAAAATGATCAAGATGGTAAAACTAAAGTATATTGTAAATATTAAAGAATTAATATTTATAAAGTTATCGCAGTCAGATGTAAAAGCTCGATAAAACCAAATAGGAGATAGAGCTTATAATAGGGGCAAACGGTTAATAAAACATGTTAAAAACACTTTGAAAAAGAGTTAAAACCATATTTAATCTGAAAAGGAAAAACTTGATAAGTGGATAGTTCTTAATCCGCGGAGTTTCGAAGAAATACTTTCCTTCTCATCAGAGGGTAGGAATTAGCAAAATGCGGGATCGGATTTTGCATACAAAAGTATTTGATGAAACAACAAGTAAATCAAATATCTTACTTGATAACAAAAAAGTGAAGCAGAGGGAATGTGGTGAAGAAAAGGGTGATTACACGTGAATGGATAGTCTGGTGAAAGATAAATAATCCAATGACGGTAAAATCCAAAAATATAACTACAAGAAAGTTAATTGAATTTCCATTTGCACAAGTAAAATCCAAGGAAATCCCGTAATTGGAAGATGGTCCAAAATAATCCAAAGGCCGAAATCCATGGAATAATTCACAAATATGAACAAGGGAAAAGGGGAAAAATTTCAATAATATTAATAAAAGAAAGATAAGACATGCTTTTATCACTGCTGTCGAGACATAAATATAAATAAGAAAGATCAGGGAAGAAAAAGGGGGGAAAAGCAGGGAAGAAGAGGGGGGGGAAATTAAATGTGATAGAATTAAATATAAAATAGAAAACAAAAGTCAAAATGACCCAGACAGGAAATGTTAAAAGGCGCGAAAAAATGTATAGGGCAAAATAATATAGGTCAACTGAAATGTACAGTTTATTACTTAAGAAAATATCAGCAAGAGTTGTTAAAAGACACTAAATGGAAAATAAATAAATAAATTAATTAATTAATTAATTAATTAACAGAAAATAAATAATAAATAAACAATAAATAAATAACTCTGAAGAAGGAAAACTCTGAAGCTAAACCTAAGGGGAGGAAGGCCTCTCCACTCTTTGATGACAACCTTCCTAGAGCTGGTGACTCAAACAAATTACCGGTCTGCAAACCTAAACTGTTTAAGGAGTAGATAGGCACTGTCTATCGCCCGGATTCCATACTCCTTCTTTGCCTATTAGCTAGGCGTAGAGGTTGAATCACAGGGAGTCGACAGACCTTCAGTGGTCGATCTTGTTTCCTGACTAGGGCAATGAACGCCGTTTTCCTCACTCCTGACACATCCCATCCCCTAAACTGGGCACTTGAGAGTGCTTGAATGCCATAATGCCAGTACAAGTAGATTGGGTTGCCCATCGTCTGATAGGTTGAGTGTACCGGATAGACAGTTCCTGGCTGCTGTTCCCGCCTGGTAGTATAGGATCCCTAACTCTTTGGTGGCGCTTAGAGCGGCTGCTCCATCAACAGTTGTATAATATTGGGTTGTTTGTAGTGCCATGTCGCGCATGGAAAGGGATCCTGCACTCATCCCCGGTGGGCTATTCCGAGGCCACAATCCTAGTAGATGGCAGGACAACTGATGGCCTGCTTGTGTTGCATGCCTGGTATTCTGCATAACCACTTGTTCAGCATCCCTTACCTAAACTGAAACTAAAAAAAATGACAGTACAATAAAAAATTACGCTAAAACCAGGCCCAAACTAATATTCATATATGACCTCCCTGACAAAATTGCCTGTGAGATGGGTATATATGCTGACGACACCACACTCTATAACAGACATGACAGGAAAACAAATGAACACATATCTAAAGAAATGGCAGAAGCACTAGAGGATGACCTCCGATCTGTAGTGGAATGGGGACATAAATGGATGGTCACATTCAATGCTGCCAAGACTAAACTCGTTTCCTTCAATAATTACAAGAAACTTTCTCTACCACCAATAGCAATGGCCAATGACTCTTTATCTGAAAGTACATCCTTTAAACTCCTCGGCCTAACGCTCTCAGGAAACATGAGTTGGAACAATTACCTCAAGAGTATCGCCAGGACCGCTGCGAAGAAGGTAAGTTCTCTCTACCGTGCTAGAAAGATACTAACGCCCGAAAGTATCCTATACTTCTATAAGGCCACCATTCGCTCATGTACGGAGTATTGTTGTCATATTTGGACTGGTGCATCTGCCACTAGTCTCTCGCTCCTAGACAAGTTTCAAAAGAGAGTTACCAACCTAATAGGTCCTGAACTGTCATCTAAACTTCAGCCTCTGTCCCATCGATGAAATGTTGCATCCCTCTGCCTTTTCTACAAGTACTTTAACAGTGAATGCTCTGAAGAACTGCAAACACTTGTGCTCCCTCGACGTAAATACCCCCGACAAACCCGACAAGCAGCTAAATCCCACCCCTTCACAGTAAAGATCCCTAGATGTAAGAGAGCCTTCTACTCCAGTAGTTTCTTCCCCAGGACAGCTAAACTTTGGAACTCCCTGTCGGGTCCCTGCTTCCCCAACTGTACTGACATGCAGAAGTTCAAGTGCAACGTGAACCGACATCTTGCTGCCCAACCCCCTACACAGTACCCCTGATGCCCATGTCCCTGATAGTAGCCTCCTACAACAAAGTGGCAATATGCCTTGTTTGGGGTGAAAATGTAATAATAAAAAGAATATATATATATATATATATTTAAAAGAGTGTAGCCATCAACAATTGTGGGTTTTTTTTAAAGGTTTTCATCATATTTTTATTTTAAAATATTTTTATAACGCGTTTCGAGCTTAGGGTGTGCTCTCTTCAGATGTTTTCGTAAGAAGTTTTTCTTTAAAATAGGAGTTTGTACAGTTACCTCCGCTGATATTAAATATGTTTTTCAGAGTGATGATGCGTGTGTTCAGACATTCTGGCTCCAACTGTAAGTGTTCAAATGTCCGGTCAAAGTTATTTTCAAAGAGTGTTTTTTAGTCCATATGGTGAAGGTTTTTATGGGTTTTTAAGGGTTCTTTTTAAAGACTTTCTTTCCTCATGTATAGCATACACTCACACACAATCACACACGCATACATATATATTTATATATGTTTACGATCTAACAGCCTCGCCAGACCTTACAGAAATGGTTCAGAACCATTTATGTAAGGTCTGGCGAGGCTGTTAGATCGTAAACACGGTCGAACATCCGAAACACATGTAACCAAACAGATAAAACGGTAATAAAAAAATAAAACACATATTTGCTCTGCAATAGTATTGAGCACTCTCTTCAGGTTTTTACTAATTACCAGTTTTACCAAATATATATATATATATATATATATATATATATATATATATATATATATATATATATATATTCATATATATATTAGCAAAGATACCCGTACATCGCACGGGACTTTTGTACACAGTTAGGTACGCGATTTTTGGGCACCTTTCCAGTAAGTGGATGTTGTAAGAGGGAAGTAAATTTCAACTCGATGCTTAAATCTTATCCAACACATTGAATACTGAAAACTGCCACAATCAGATCAGATCAGATCAGTTCTTCATCATATCCTTTTGTAGAACTTTTCATTGAAGAGCCTTGTGGTAAACTACATTTCTGCTTCTTTGATTTTGAGCCAGAATGTAGAGTTTTTCTGAACTTCCTGTCCTGATGAAGATGTAGAACTTACCGTGACTGAAGCAGTCTGATGTCAGGTCTACGCTAATGGTTTTAAACGTCTGACCTTGTCTTTTATTTATGCTCATTGCAAAACACACCTTCACAGGAAACATTTCTAAATAGTACAATTACAACAACGCCCCAACATCCCCTCCCGGCCGCCGTCGACATCCCCCTTGCCCCAATATAAACAAAATGTTTTTTTTGGCAGGGGGGGGTCAACGTGTGGGTGCTCATATTAGGTTAAATTATCATAGAAAAATGATCCCCACTTTATTGAAACTAATATTTCTTCAAAAAGTCCTAGGGTCCAGGAGTTCATACCATGCAAACGGTAAATTTGTGATGGGTTTGATTATCAAATTTGGTATCAGAAGAAAAAAATCGGTTTGTGTCAAAAAACGAAAATAAACGTCTTTTTTTTATCATAAAAATAATTATTTTATCATAAAAATAATCATGAGAAAGTGAAAGGAGGCCTGGGGTCATTTTTTGGCTCGTTTGGCTCTTTTTGGTATTTTTTAGAAAATGCACTGGCGGCCAAACTGTAGTGATTACGCTGGAGACTGAATGTCTTTAAATATGACTAACTACTCGCTTGCTCAAGAAATAAATGCAATATTCGTTCTCAGCGTCCCCCAAAACCTTAAAAAGTCGACAATTCAAAGGTGAATGCCGAGGGGTTGGTAAACTAAAAAAAATACCGATTTATGGTAATGATTATACCATAGCGATGCATGTGATATCATATATGGTAAAAAAATTATATTTTATATTAAATCGATATAATTATAAAACTCAAATGATCTTGCAATGGGTATTGCAACCCAATATCCGGTTTACGACTTCTGGTTGCATATACGTACATAAACCTACACCCATAACAGCGTAAACAAATAAACATAAATCGCTACTTTTCCAGAATTTGAGCATTGACCTGCGCACTAAAATATTAATGTTATTATTTAGAAATTATTATTTAACATGGGAAGGGTGGAGATGTTTTGCAACTATTCTGTATTACAACTATACTGTCACAATTTTCTTACAAATAAATCAACTCTAACCCATTGACAACGTATTGTTTCATCTCTCTGATACAGATATTGACGGTGCGAGACTCTAAGAAAGCAGCCCTTTTCATGGACATGCATCAGAGGCAGGTATGCATTAGTGAATACCTTCATGCAGAAAAAATGAACCGATCAACATTGATCGGCGCCTGTTGAACGTTTACAAAGCCGGTGCAGTTGATGTCGGCACAGTTAAGAGATATATTCGTCGATTTCAGAGTGACATCAGAAATGTGAGTGACAAAGCGTGCTCCAGACTTTTACGGCCAGGGTATCAAAATAGGCTTTTGCCAAGTGCATTCAGAATAGTGGTGACTATGTAGAAAAATAAATTCTGGAGTAAAGACTGTCGCTCATTTAAATGGTACCACTCCCGCTTTTGTATCTCTTCAACGTTTTAGTTTTTGAGTAAAATAATATAAGGCCCTACTTTTAGAACGACCCTGATATATATACTAGCAGATCAAATCTGTGCTTGGGTGTTGCTTGGTAAAATCGAAAGAGCAAGGAATTTACCGCTTCTACTTCTGAACTCCACATAAGATGATCTAATCGGTTGGTTGTTTTTGTTTTACGGCATATCGACCCTTTTCAGGTTATTTAATGCCAAATCCAGTGATTTTGAAGAAAAACTGCTAAATAGATTTTTTTTTTTCAAGTCGGTTTCTATTTAACCCATAGTTGGGACCCTAACAGTTACTACCACTCCGGGTCAGAGTGGACCTGGGAGCAATGGCAATTAAAGGGTGGCTTCACACTCCCCAAAACCCGCAAGCTGGGGCCTCACCATCGGATATAGTTTAAGGTCATATCCAGGACCAAGACGATCTGAACTATTAAAATAACTTTTATGCAAAGTCTGACTTTCTTTGTCAACATTAACTTTTAACTGATCTCGGCGCTTTTTCCAATAATTCGATACATTTTTGACACAACGGTTTGTCTTTGATCTTAAAATACACCTCAGTTTCTAATATCTCTTCTTCATTGCGACCAAAGTGTTCGTTTCATGGAGTAAAAGAAAATAAAAAGAAAGATAAGAGAAGATGTGGAGAACAGATTAGATGCAGAAATAAGTTGAAGTGGAATTTATAGTTTTGTTGCCATCTTTGGGATCAACTTGTGACACAGTGCATTCTAAATCCCGTGTATTGCTTTATTGCAGGTCATTTTTTTTTTAATTTTGGAAATTGCTATGAAATGCAGAAAAGTGAAATTTGGTACACTAGAAGAGCATAACAACATGTTTTATTTCACTGATTTTTGTGGAATTTAAACAAATATTTTGAAAATTATGCTAATTTTTCTATTTTCTGGTAATTTCAAATGTGTATCACATTTTTAGGCACATTGCATGTGCCTAAAAATGTATATTTTCGGTAATAAAACAATATTCTAACTTCATATTATTATTTAAATAAAACTAACGTTGCCCGGGCGTTTGTAGGTGTGTGTTGATCTAAAAAAAAAAAAGTTGTAGTAGGCAGGCAGGCTGGAACCCATACAGCAAAGGGGGTGGGTTGAAAGAATGTGAAAAAAAGAATTGGTAAATAAAAGACGAAATAAAAAAAATAAAATAAGAAGATAGCGAGAGAGGTGGGATCGAACTCAGAAACGTGGAGTGGGTGGTCTTTCTTGCTAACCATTGCACCATATCGGATAGTCAAATGAATGAGTTTGTGATTAAGTTAAGAATCACGCAGGCGCAGAAATGAATGCCACGCATGCACAGAAATGAAGGTTGCTTTTTAAATCTGGCTGAAGGCCAGTTAAGCTTCCCACTTTCTGCCGTTTTATTTATTTGGTTTCCCACGATGTCGGGGAAAGCCAGCTCCCCCCGAAAAGGGAGAACTTTGGCAGTGCCCAAATGAATAGCAATTGTCTGATATGAAGGGTTTCCCCCACATTGATCAAAGCTGATTGCCTTCAAAACGTCCCGGCTAGTAGAGCCAGGCGGTACATTTGCTTCGATTAGTTTTACTTTATTTATACAAGAAAAACAAACACAGGAAACCAGGGATTTTTTAAAAACTTGATTAAAAAAGATAGAGACAACGTCTGTTTTCGAATCTGGGATATTATAATCTAGTAAGTATGAGGACATTTCTCCAAAATAGTAACTTTGTCAAGAAGCTCGGCAAAAAAGCCTTTCTTGGACATGCACAAACGCTTGCTCCCATTTTGTGTTTTATATTATAGACTAGCAGGGGTACCCAGCGTTGCCTGTATGTTTGGAGGTGTAAAAGAAGGGAAAATGTTTTGGTAGGAAGATAGGCTCGAACCCGAAGCCTTAACACGGAGATGCAGAAGGGGAAAAAACCTGCTCGACTACGACAGGAGAGGAATGAACACCGTTTTAATTTAAGGATTAAAAAGTTGAATAAAAACAAGTGCGTGAATTTAATGCGGTCAAACATCACGTCATAAAGGGAATGAAATCACGCACTTAACTTTTGCTGCGAGGCAGTTTTTTTTTATTTTGTTTCATCAACTTTGGCTGCACGGTAGTTTTTTGGTTGGGGAGAACCCCCCCTCAAAAGGAGAGTTAGCAATTGTCTGATATAAGGGGTTTCCCCTGCATTACTCAAACCTCATTGCTTTTCTGGACGAGTACCAGGGAGTTTATTTAAGGTACGGATTCTATTTCGCTTTTATACTGAAAAGCCAAAAAAACATGTGTAGACAAGAAATATCGTGAAAATAGCTTGTAAAAGTCGTTGAAATAAAAGACAGACGCAACCTCCCTCTGCAAATCGTAGATATCATAATTTAGATAGTATATAAAAAGCGCCCCCAGCCTTTGCCGAACATACCATTTTGTATTTTATATATATAGATAAAGAACATATCCAGTAAGAATATTAACCAAAAACAAGAACAAATTTCACATTATTTTGTTTAAGGAAATATTTATTTATCATCATAACTCCCATGCTTCAAAATCACTTTGAATAGCCTCATGTCAACTGATAATGTCAATCGTCGGATTTAAGATGATATGCTATAGGAAACTTCCAAAATCTTCCTCCAAAGTTCATCAAATGGTTCGAAAATGTGGTGAGACGACAACAACTATGGAAGGACATAATTGCTGAGAATGCAAGAGATTCGGAATTCCTCTCCTGCTGCAGAATGCCAAAGGAATAGGTGTCGAAACATCATGAAACAACTAAAAGATGAAGACAACAGACCCCAATAAATTAACTGAGTCAATTTATTTTGAAGTTTTTATTGGTCTATGAACATTGTCTTGTGCCAATACCAATTGTCACTATCCAGCTCCCCTACTCCCCGGGGAGCTGGCCCCCATTTCCCCTTCAATCCTCACATTAAAAACTGGCCTTTTGCCTAATTTGCTCGGTGGTGGAGCAAATATATACCCTTGGCCAAGATCAAAGTGACTGGGATAGCTTCCGTACATTCATATCTGATTTACCTCTGCACTTCATGTTTAAAAAGTGTCCTCTATAGTATCAGATCTGACTGAATGGTTAATTGTAGGCATAGACCAATTCATACCATCCAAAAAATTCCAACAAAAACCTAACAGTCAGCCATGTTTCTCCCCAGAATGTGCTGCTGCTATCGCACACAGAAATCACCTTTTCCATAGCTACCAACGTAATAGATGCACTGAGACTAAAGCTGCTTTCAGGACTGCCAGCAACCATTGTAAAAGAGTAATAAAACATGCAAGAGAGCTATATGCCCAGTCTGTTAAATCCAAAGTAGCTGAGCAGCGGCTTGGTTCCCACCAGTTTTGGCAAATAACAAATAGGATCCTGAACAGAAGTGTGCGTTCTATCCCAACCATTATCAATGGACCAGAGGTCATCTCGTCAGCGTCAGACAAGGCCAAACTATTTGCAAAGAACTTTGCTGCTAATTCTACCCTATGCGACGAAGGCCATCAACTCCCCATATATCCTCCTATAACACAGAACAAGGTAGGTAACATACAAATATCTGTGCATGAGGTCGCCAGGCTAATCAAGAACCTAGATTCCAGTAAAGCAACTGGCCCTGATGGCATCCCAATTATAGTGTGAAAAAAGCTTCAACCAGAACTTGCTCCCATACTTACGAAACTATTTAAGCGCTGCCTTAAGGAGAAGTGCTTTCCGACTCCCTGGAAGACCTCATTAGTTTGCCCTGTATTTAAAAATTCAGGTGATAAGTCATCCCCCTCTCAGTACAGACCAATAAGTCTCCTGTGTGTTATGAGTAAGTTGCTGGAATCCATATTGAATAGAGAAATAGTCAACCACCTCAGCAGGAATAACCTTCTTAGTGACACACAATATGGTTTCCGCTCTGCAAGATGTACCGCAGATGTGCTGACGGTTATATCCCACAGGATTAGTGAATCTCTTGACAAAGGCTTCCTTTCTAGGGCAATTGCTCTTGACATATCGAAGGCCTTCGACAAGGTACGGCATAAGGGTCTACTTCACAAGATTTCCAGCTACGGTATAACTGGAAATGTTTTCTCAATCATTAAATCATTTCTCTCCGATAGGCTCATAAGAGTAGTGGTAGATGGACAAAAATCGGAGGCCTGCAATATAAATGCTGGAGTACCTCAGGGGTCAATCCTGGGCCCAACTCTCTTCCTGATCTACATCAATGACCTCCCTAAACACATACTTAAATCATTCGTTGACATCTATGCTGATGACACGACCATCTATGGCAACACATCAAAGGCTGTAAATGACAAAGTTCTCTCTAATTCTCTCTCCTCTGATCTCGAGTGCGTGATTCAGTGGAGGAAGATGTGGCTGGTTACCTTTAATGCATCCAAAACCAAACTCCTATCCTTACATCATCAACGCTCTGATCCCCATCTGGCATCAATTGTGATGGATGGCTCTCGTCTGGGTGAGGCCCCGTGTTTTGACAAGCTTCTGGGTTTGACCTTTACTCCTGATCTGAAATGGAACACGTACATCAAGTCTGTTGCCAAGGTCGCTGGAAAGATGGTGGGATCCTTCTACCGCTCCAGAAGATATCTCACTACTGATGCAATTCTCTATCTATATAAAAGCCAAGTACGTCCAAGGATGGAATACTGTTGCAATATCTGGGCAGGAGTTGCTAAAAATAGCCTATCCTGCCTTGACAGAGTACAAAATAGACTTTGTGGCTTAGTGGAGTATACCCTTTTCTCTACCCTGCAACCTCTCTCCCACAGAAGAGACGTTGCGAGCCTATTCTTGTTTTATCGTTATTTCTATGGCAGGTGCTCGTCTGAACTCCAATCTCTGGTTCCCCCTCACCAATCTTTCATGAAAACCACCCGTCTAGCTGAATCTACTGTGAAAAATTTCCCCCACTCTTTATCTGTGCCTAAATCAAAACGCGGATTCCATGAACAAAGCTTCTTTCTTAGAACTGCACGCCTGTGGAACCATGTTCCGTCTGCCTGCTTCCTACCGGACTACAACTTGGATGTCTTCAAGTCCAATGTTACCAAATTCCTAATGAACCGCCCCCTTAAGTAAACACTTCATCAAATCTCCACACTAACGTAATGTACTTGCAATAATCCTTATCCCTGAGTGGCTTCCGGGCCTTGATAAGTGGTGATCACTGTGTAAAAAAAAAAAAAAAAAAAGTATCTGTTCCGGCAGATACTGCAAGCAAAGACCATATGTTGCGGCAACCACACATATAAGACCTTGGTCAATGTAGGGGACACCCTTCATACCAATTGTCACTAACCAGCTCCCCTACTCTCCAGGGAGCTGGTCCCCATTTCCACTTCAATCCTCACTTTAAAAATTGACCTTGTGCCTAATTTGCTCGGTGGGGGAGCAAATAAATACCAACTCCACATATAAGACCTTGGTCAATGTAGGGGCAACCCTTCATACCAATTGTAACTATCCAGCTCCCCTACTCCCCGGGGAGCTGGTCCCCATTTCCCCTTCACTCCTCACATTAAAAATCGGCCTTGTGCCTAATTTGCTCGGTGGGGGAGCAAATAAATACCAACTCCACATATAAGACCTTGGTCAATGTAGGGGCAACCCTTCATACCAATTGTCACTATGCAGCTCCCCTATTCCCCGAGGAGTTGGTCGCCATTTCCCCTTCACTCCTCACATTAAAAATCGGCCTTGTGCCTTATTTGCTCGGCGGGGGAGCAAATAAATACCCTTTTCTTGGCCTTTTGGCCAAGATCAAAGTGTAGTATCTGTTCCGGCATATACTGCAAGCAAAGACCATATGTGGGCGCAACCTCACATATAAGACCTTGGTCAATGTAGGGGAGACCCTTCATACCAATTGTCATTATCCAGCTCCCCTATTCCCCGAGGAGCTGGTCCCCATTTTCCCTTCACTCCTCACATTAAAAATCGGCCTTGTGCCTAATTTGCTTGGTGGGGGAGCAAATAAATATAATTTTTCTTGGCGTTTTGTCCAAGATCAAAGTGTAATATCTGTTCTTACTACATGCTGTACTTGTGATATAAAGTGGGGGATCACTTTTCTGTGTTAATTTAATCTAAAATTATCACCCACTTTACAACCAGTCAGTCTCAAAGCCATTCAAGTCATTCTCCAGATCGTTCAAGTTGTTTTTGAAGGATTCCAGTTATTTTTTAAGCGTTCAAGTCATTCTTAAGGTCATTCAATTCATCCTTAAGTTCATTTAAGTCATTCTAAGTCATTTACTTTTTATTTATTTAAGTCATTTCAGCCCATTTTTCGGTCATTTTAGTTTATCTTTAAGAATTTCATATCAATCCTACATTCAAGCATTCATTCATTGCACAAGAGCACGCGACTAATGGCTATCGGCCTTCTTCAAATCCGAATCAATTAATGTTTCCATAAAAATCGTTATTTTATATATAAAAAAAGCGGATCGATTTTGTCGTTTTCTTGTTGCATTTGTTAATTTAATGAATTAAAAGCCATCAAATTGATGCACTTTTGCCCGGTTGTAAATCCTTTCCGAACCGAGCTTAGTTTATTCTAATTGGCTTAAAATGTTAAGCAAAAAACGAGTGTCACATTATATGCCAAACTAATAGGCTTTTCCAAAATAGGAAATAATTTCACTATAAAACAGAACGAAAAACTAGAATCTTCAATACGAAATGTTCAATTCAACGACTCCCACTAATAGCCTCTCATTAGGATGAGTTGCACAGCAGTTTCAAAAAACAAGAATGGATTTTCGTAAGATGCTTTCATTCAAATTATACAAACGAAAAATAAAAACTATATTTCAAACTTAAACGTGTCAGGGTAATGAGAATGCTATTTAAAAATTAAACATAACAAACTGACATAAAGACAAAGTTTTAAAGATACATGAATGTGTCCATATCTATATGATAAAATAAAGTAAATTTGTTCCCTATTTCATTGACCATTAGAGGTTTAGAACCAAAATCTTGGCGAATCCATTCCACCAACGATGTAGGCCAATTTCTGGTGCGCATTATCAGAAAATATGAATTCGTTTCCATTCCCTTTCAAATTTCCTTACATTTTTTTCTGGGTAAGCAGTATCTCTGAAAACGGACTTTTACTAAGAAGATTTCAGTTATTTTCGCTCTCAGTAATATCCACGTCTACCACCACTAATGACGCTAACTGTATTTCTTATTTCCAGCGTTTGTTACAATAATACAATACAGGAATAGTGATTTACCATAAAAGCAACAAAAAATAAAACACAGCGCCAATTTTTCATATTAAAAGTAGTTATTGAATTTTTCAAATTTCCAACATGAAATAATTCATGTCACAACAAAAATTACTTTCTTGCATTACATGAAATATGCTTAAGCGTTTTTAACTTTACTTCAGAATTTTCGTCAATTTACAGACATTTGCAAATAAAATCGTCAGAATATACTATCAATAAAATATACGGATATATAAGTAATTTCGTTTGAATTTACTTCTTAATTTCTACTTTTCTTATTTCTGTGACCCGATGGGGACCGGGCGATGCCAGGTGACCTTGCTAGTTGATTAAGGAACAGCTTGTCGTCTGGGTGGTCCTATTGACACGAATTCAGGGGAATTCGCACGGCTGAATTCTAATGATGATGATGGTGGTTCGATGTTGTTTTAAACAGAATACATCTGTTTCTTGATGGATAATCAAAATGATCTCCCCCCCCCACCCGCCCCAAGAATGGATAGCTGGAACAAGATGAGAGAGGAAAACCTTTTCTTTCTTTTTTTGCTTTCATAATTGTAAAGGTCGCTTTTTATTATTTTCTTTTCTTTCTCTTCTGTAACCAGACGTTCAAAGTGCGGCAGGACATTACTGCCCCCCCCCCCGAACAAAAGCGCGGCCGCTGATTGGTTGATCGCCACTTGTGGACATATGGGGAGAGGTTGGCTGTTGCAGCTTACCGATATTGATAAAAGAAGGTGAGAGAAAGATGAAAAACTTTTTTGCCACGCGCTTGAGCGGCACGCTTCTTTGTGTACTGACCTCTCCGTATACTGACAGTAGAAAAGACGAAATACTTGGTAAAAGAAAGAAAACTGCCAGCCACCTGTTTGCATGACCAGGCCAGTGTGTAACTATTATTTGTAAAGTCGAAAGCAATAATTATTCTGTTAAGAAAAAACAATTAAGCTTTGACTTTTTTTTCTTTGTTTGAAAACGCAGTTGTTGAATGCAATATATTCCTCAGACAGCCCAGGTGACAGTTTGGAAGCTGATTCAAAAGTCGAGACAGAGAGCGGACAATGGCGATGGAGACAAACTTGACCACTAGACGAAAACACGGGTAACGCCACAGGTATCGGCTACAGCTAAATCTCAACCCCAACTCTGTGCATCTGAGCTGCCCTGTAGGGGTTACATTCTTTTTTTTTTTTTTGAGATAAAACTAAATATTTTGCATTAATTTCATTAGCAAATAGTTCAACAGTTCAGCGTTGGGGCTGGAAATTTCTTGCATTAATATACTTTGATAAACAACACCGGCCTTGTTAGTATGAAGAAGTGCAGAATTTGTCATATAGGGCACAATCACATATGCGCACCAGTTCCCATTACATTTCCGAAATCAGTCGACATTGAGCCGGGTTAGTATTGATGATGTTTGGTCATCACTTGCTAAGGTAATAGTTGTTTTCTAGGTGAAAAGATGGATTGTCAGTCTGATCTGAGCTTTAACATATCTTCCATATGAAGGGCAACTGCTGGATGATTCTCTAACAAAGATGCTGATTGCTCTGTCTTTTTGAATAGTACGTTTCCTCTCGTGTTATTCAATATGTGTAGATTCAATAATCATTGCTCTTTTTGTAGCTTTTTTTTTTTTAAATTACATTTTCACCCCAAACAAGGCACATTGCCACTTTGGTGTAGGGGGCTACTATCAGAGGCAATGACTACTGGGGCACTATGTAGGAATTTGGGCAGCAAGATGTCTGTTCACGTTGCACTTGAAATTCTGCACGTCAGTACAGTTGGGGAAGCAGGGACCTGGAATGGAATTCCAAAGTCTAGCGGTTCTGGGGAAGAAACTACTGGAGTAGAAAGATCTTTTACATCTAGGGATCTCTACAGTGTGGGAGTGGGATTTTGCAGCCTGTCGGGTCTGTCGAGGGTGTTCAGGTCGTGGGGGTACAAGTGCTTACAGTTCGTCAGAGCATTCACCATTAAAATACTTGTAGAACAGGCAGAGGGATGCAACGTTTCGTCGATGGGATAAAGGCTGAAGCTAAGATGCCAGTTCAGGGCCTATCAGATTTGCGACTCTCTTTTGAACCTTGTCAAGGAGCGAGAGGCTAGTAGCCGATGCACCAGCCCAAATATGACAGCAATACTCCATACATAGGCGAATGGTTGCCTTATAGAGGTACAAGATACTTTCGGGTGTTAGTAGTTTTCTAGCACGGTAGAGAGAGCCCACCTTCCTCGCAGCAGCCCTGGCAATGCCCTCGATGTAATTGTTCCAACTCATGTTTTCTGTGAACGTTAGGCCAAGGAGCTTGAAAGACGTACTCTCAGATAAAGAGTCGTTGGCCATTGCTATAGGTGGTAGAGAAGGTTTCTTGTAATTATTGAATGAAACTAGTTTAGTCTTGGCGGCACTGAATGTGACCATCCATTTTTGTCCCCATTCCACCACAACAGATTGGAGGTCATCCTCTAGTGTTTCTGCCATTTCTTTAGATATGTGCTTACAGTATGCTAGGAACATCTGTTTTAGTTCGACTTTCCCACGAGTTAGAATATAAACCGAATTGTTTGAAGGGCATCTTCAAGCTGTCTTTAGACAGTTTCTGCTGTATTTCTATGGTTCTATTGCCTTTGACCAGCTTAGCATAAAGGAGCTGCTTTGTGTATTTTACGCTCACATGCGACATGTATGACCCGCCCAACGAACCTAATATTGGGTCTGTTATCTTGTTCTGACAGTTGGTTTTCATCAATCTACAGAGCTAAGTCATGTTTTTTGGGGTTTTTTTTTTACATAGGCGTCACAACTTATCAAGGCCGAGAGGCCACTCACGGATAAGGGTTAAAGAGTGTACAGCAGTCAAAAGGACAATATAGTAATCGATAGTAATGGAAGTTCGGTAAATTTATTAACTTAAGTGTAACGGCTTATCAGAGGTTGAAACCCAATTAGAGGAGACTAAACCAGACATATTATTTCTAAGTGAAACTGGCATTGGACAGATCATTTCTCTAGATGAGTTCGTAATTAAAGAATACTCTGATTTAACTTCCAAATCTGACCCCCAAATCGCCATGGGCATGGCCCTATATAAAAGATGGCTTTCCATGTGATGATGGGTTGCACTAGCTCAAACTACTCTCTATCGCCCCCACAACAGCGGAATTACTATCTTTAAAAGCATTTCTGAGAAAATTGACCACACCCTATCTGCTTACCCTTCAGCTAATATTCATGTCTGTGGATACTTCAATGTTAACAATGTGGAATGGTTAACCCACTGAAACAAGACCGATAATCAGGGGAGGTTCTGTTATGATTTCTCCATTGCTTATGATCTCAATCAGATTGTTCACAAACCCACCCATATGCCCGATAATGACGGCCAGTATGCAAGTCTCCTAGACCTTTTTCTCACAACTTGCCCTGAACTGTGTTCAGCTTCTGTTCTGTCTCCACTTGGATCTTCCGACCACTAAGTTGTATCAGTTAAGATAAAATTAAATGTAATAAGTCTCCAGATGTACCTCTCCACTGTACAGTATATCGATACTCTATGGCTGACTGGGATAGATCCGCACATTTATATCAGATGTATCTCTGCGTTCCATGTTTAAAAAGGATGTATCCTCTATAGTATCACACCTGACAGAATGGTTAATGATAAGTATAGACCGTTTCATACCCTCGAAAAAATTCCAGCAAAAACCTAATAGCCAGCTGTGGTTTTCTGCGGAATGTGCTGCTGCCATTGCGCATAGAAATCACTTTTTCCATTGCTTCCAACTTAATAGATGTACTGAGACTAAAGCCGCTTTCAGAACTGCCAGCAACCACTGTAAAAAAGTAATAAAGAACGTAAGAGAGTTGTATGCTCAGTCCGTTAAGTCCAAAGTAGCTGAGCAGCGGCTTGGTTCCCACCAGTTTTGGCAAATAGCAAACAGAATCCTGAACAGAAGCGTATGCTCTATCCCAACTATCATCAATGGACCTGAGGTAATCTCGTCAGCATCAGACAAAGCCAAAGTCTTTGCCATGAACTTTGCCGCTAATTCTACCCTTTGCGACCAAGGCTACCAACCCCCAATATTTCCTCCTGTATCAGAAAACATGCTATGTGATATACAAATATCTGTAAGTGATGTTGCCAAGCTAATTAAAAACCTTGATTCCAGTAAAGCAACCAGCCCTGACAGTATTCCAATTATAGTAATCAAAAAACTTCAACCAGAACTAGCGCCCATACTTACAAAACTGTTTAAACGTTGTCTTAAGGAGAATTGCTCCCCATCACCCTGGAAAATTTCATAATTATGCCCTGTATTTAAGAATTCGGGTGATCGTTCATCCTCCTCTCAGTACAGGCTCATAAGTCTCCTGTGCATCATGAGTAAGTTGCTGGAATCTGTGTTAAATACAGAAGTAATCAACCATCTCAGCAAAATAACTTTCTTAGTGACACTCAATATGGTTTCCGTTCTGCTAGATCAACAGCAGATGTGCTTACAGTTATATCTCATAGGATTAGCGAATCTCTCGATAGAGGCACCCTTTCTAGGACAATTGCTCTTGACATATCAAAGGCCTTTGATAGGGTATGGCATAAAGGTTTACTTCACAAGATCTCCAGCTATAGTATAGCTGGAAATGTCTTCTCAATTATTAAATCATTTCTCTCTGATAGTTTCATAAGAGTAGTAGTTGATGGGCAAAAATCAGAAGCTCAAAGTATTAATGCTGGAGTCCCTCAGGGGTCCATCCTGGGCCCAACTCTTTTTCTGATCTGCATTAATGATCTTCCAAATCACATTCTTACATCATTTGTAGACATTTTTGCTGATGACACTACCATCTATGGTAGCACATCTAAGACAGTGAACGACCAAGTTCTTTCCGATTCTCTCTCCTCTGATCTGGATCACATTGTGCAATGGGGAAAGGAGTGGCTGGTTACTTTTAATGCATCTAAAACCAAGCTTCTATCTTTACATCATCAACGTTCTGGTCCCCATCTGGCATCAATTAAAATGAATGGCTTTCGTCTTGGAGAGGCCTCAAGTTTTGACAAGCTTCTGATGAGCAAAAAACACCATGTAAACTGTACCACGCCCCGCATAAAAATCACATTGATTTTCTTAGGAACAAATTACAATAAATAAAACACGTGTTGAAAAGCTAAGAAAAGCGGATACACTGATTATATAAATTGTTCTTACATTGAATAGCGACACACAATAAAGAAATAATGTATTAGAAAGTCGTTTGGTTCGTCTGTTATATATATGTTTGGTTTTCTGGACAGTATTTGGGAATAGAGTCACTCAATCAGAAATAAAAACCTCATAGGCCAAAACTAGTGACAGTTTGTAATATATGATTAGATCGTCAGCAGATGACAAACATCTATACACTTTGAAAATCGCACCAGAAAAGTATCATTTTCCATGTATAGACAGAACGGGATTACAAACTCCTTCACTGGAGAGCTCCTTCTATATTATTGTCGAAAATAGGTATCAAAAGGAAGCTAACTTTGACTCAACACTTCTATAGAAACTCATGTTGTCTATAGCATTATTCAGTGTGAAAAGCCATGGATGGTGGTCAGCACGAAGAATATATTTCCCAAATAAGTTTGGAAGAGTTAAATTACTGCAAAAATTGTGGACTTCATTTTCTCTGCCATTTTCAATAAAAAAAACAGCAATGAAACAAACAAAAAATAAACAGCGTTTTGTATTTGTTCTTTTTTTTTCTAGTTTTCTTCTCTTCCAGTTTTCTGCTGGCCATCTGTTGGGTTGTTGGAGGTGAGTGAGACGGGTATAAAAGAAAAATAGGAAATAATTTGTGCTAAATATGGACAAGGAAATCTGTCACGTTTGAATTTATTTCCTCTTTCACTCACTGCCAGGAATATTTATAGACCATTGTCTTGGAGATGCAACAAATAATGAAATCTGTCAAATGAAAGCAATTCCAAATCATCCGCAAAATTCTTCTTTTTTGTAGGAAATTCCACGGTGGAAATTTCATGGTTACCTGCCATAAAAATAACTATTGCCTTTAAATAAGTAAAAAAAAAAATTTTTTTTAATTGATAGGAAATTCATAATCACATTGACACACCGGTTCCCACTGGATCACCGAAGTTAAGCAAAGTTGAACCTGGTCAGTAATAAATGGGTGACCATTTAAGACTTTCAGGTGCTGTATGTGTTCTCTGCTTATCTCGGCATTGTTCCCAGTCGTCCTGGACTTATCCTTGTTACTGGACTCAAACACTGCCGATTCAGCAGAAATGTGGTTGGAGATTGCGAAACCTTTGCCTCACAATCACAGGGGGTATCCTTTGTCTTTCGGGACTGAATGGAGGCATCATACAGGAAATTCAACTTATGATTTTTTATTCTATCTTAAAATTGATAAAATATTAACATTTAGCACCCAGACACACTCGATAGTCTACAATTATTTAGAGATGCTTCACTACCACATATTTTAATGGGTGCAGAGGTGATGAAGTACGTACAAACGAACATATACATTTCTGTTTAGTCATTTTAATATATTCAGAGAAATGGAACTATTTTTTTACTTTTTCTTTTAAAAATTTCTGCAGACCTAAAAAAATCTTGCCCCCCCCCCTTTATATTTTTTATTTTCGTCTTTTCTTTCAATTTTTTCAGCCGATTATTATCAAATGGACACTAGTCTACCAGATTATCAAAAAAAAAAAAATGAAACAGTCAATATTTAAATATTTGTAGATGTTGCTCAGTTTCTAATGCAACGTTCTAGTAAATTGATCCCCCATTTTAGAACCCCTCGATGTTTCTAAGCCTAATTTCATTAATTTAGACTTTTTTAAAAAGTAGTTTGGCCTTTTTTTGAATTTTGCTTTCTAAAATAATCTAAAAAAAAAAAACGGCTACACTGCTTAAAAAATGCTAATTTCGCTAAATTTGGTATAAAAACATCAAGTTAATTGATCGGTTAATTAATTTAGACATAAATCCTGTCTATAGAAATATATAAATATATACATAAAATTCATAATGACCGGTTAATTAGTTTATACGTATATCCTGTCCATAGAAATATATATCTACTCATACATAAAATTCAGAATGATCGATTAATTAGTTTAAATGTAAATATGTTCATATAAATATATAAACATATACACATACATAAAAGTCATAATGATCGGTTAATTAGTTTGAACGTAAATCCTGCCCATAGAAATATATAAACACTATGAGAGATGTAATACAGGAGGATTAAATTTGTAGTAAAAAAAATGTGAAAAGTTATTTGAAACTCCCAGTAGTTTTAAATTGTCAAAATACATAGCCACATACAAATATACAAAGTCATGAGAAATATTATAAAAGTGAAAGATTGTCTATTGTTTTTCTCTGGGAATTAATCCCTATTTTAGTCACGTAGCAATAACATACTGAATTTTCAAGAGTCTACGACAATTTTAAATGCTTGTACAAAACAGTCTGAAGGCACCTTTTATATTGCATAGCGCATATGACGTGCACGTGAGAAAATCAGCGACACCCGTAGAATTGCTGGCTAGCAAAAATATTAGCAGCAGCTGCTGCTAAGGCACATATGCAAATTAGCAAATGTGCACGTGCTGACGTCACGGGAAGAAGAAGGAGAAAAAAAGGACAGCACGCGATCGAGGAAGAAAAAAAAGTGAGCTCTAGGAAAGATTGACGTGTGAAGTTCAGGGGAAATGCATTTCGTTTGCACTTAAAAAATGCTGACTTGGATTTTTAATTCTTTTCTGTTTTGTTTGTTTCTATCCGACGCTACCAAACAACGTGTAGGTCCGGTAGATTTGAAATATAAAGACACAGTTAAAAGTAACAGCCGTTACATTTCTTCTTCCTCGCCGTTACATTTCTTGTAATTTGCCGTTGTAATTTTCTTTATATCTTCTTTGCAACTGACAACAACTTCATCTGCATAAGATACTCTCTCCCTCCCTGGGAACAAAAAAAAAACGTCTTTTTGTACAGTCGCCTCGAACCGCGATAGCTCCCAAATTTGCATTTATCTTCTTACATTTTGGTTCGAATGCGAGCACTTCTCTACAGAGAGTACACTCCAACCGTTGGTGCTTATTGCATTGGTTCTCCACACCCCTTCTTAATCTCATGATTACATAGGCGACATCCCAGTGGTGGTCGAGTATTTCTTCACAGAAATGGGGCTTCCTCGGGAGCGTGTGCTTCTACTTCTGCCTCACAAAAATCTCCCGGCTCCGTTACATTGTTGTCTTATATTAACCTCTTTGACTACAACTGGCCGACAATACACCACCAGACGCAACTGGCACACACTACACTGCCAGACACAAGTGGTCCACGCTACACAGTCAGGCAAAACTGGCCCATATTACACCGCTAGAAAAAAAAAAAACTGGCCCACGATATACTGTCAGACAAAACGCACGTCTCAAAAATCAGACTCGATTCATAATTTAATCTTTTCATGACGGCAACAAATTTCAAAAAGTCCAGCACCCGAATTGTGAATAAAAATTCTCTAAAGATCGACGAATTTTCACAAAGTGTGACTTGCATGCGCATATTAAAACTTCTCCGTAGCCTGAGAAATTTTCACAAAGTCCAATTTTTGAATACGTATTTAAAATTCTCCACAGCATGATGAATTTTCACTTTGACTTTCAAATCCTCATTTAACATTCAACCGAATCGTATTTTAATATATTGATTTTACGATAACGACAATTTTTCAAAAATTCGAATCGAATCCTAACACCGATGCCAATTAAAAAAAAAAAAAAAAAAAAGGTTCAACTCATTTCAGTTGCATTAACGTTTGTCCATCTTCAAGTACCGAGACAATGCATGCCTCTCCAGATACAATGTTTGCAGGATCGCCACATCATTAACCTTCAGCCACGCAATCACATGCCCCTCCCCGGTAAGCGGCCTCACTATATCACTGCTGGTTTTTATGTTCGCCGTAATAACGGCGGAAATAGCTTGAATGATTGTCAATAGTTTTTCTCAGTGAATTAATCTCTATTTTAGTTACGTAAATTCGTTCGACGTACAAGTCGTGTCCATGTTCGACGGAATGTTTGTTTGTTCTCAAAACAGAGACAAGAAGAGAAAAAAAGGTTGAATTCGGAATTCTTCTTAACAATCAGTATTCTAGTTCTTCACCATCGCCGCCAAAGTCGTAATTCTCTTTACGTCTTCGCAACTGACAACTTCACGTGCACGAGATAATCTGTCGTTCCCTTGGAACTCAAAAAACAGTCTACTTGTACTGTCGCTTCGAACTGTGATAGCACTTAAATTTCCTTTTATCTTCTTATTTTTTTTCTATCGGACAAAAAAATATACATATATATAATTCCAGAATTCCAGGTTAATATTTTCCAGAGGTAAAATAAACGACCAAGTTTAAAAAAAAATTAATACAAGGGTGCTCAACACTGAAGAAGGGTAAGATATACTTTTATTTGTTTTACATAAGCATTAATATGTCGCTACACATTCGTGAGCATATTTCGGTCAGCCAGTTACTAGTAGCGATGTTGCTAATACAAAAGAAGCAACATTGCCTCAAGATGTCTTTAGTTGTTAGTAACATGCTGATGTAAAATAAATAAAAACTATATATATATATATACACATATATATATATATATGCATATATATATATATGCATATATATACACATATATATATACACACATATATATATATATATATATATATATATGTGTGTGTGTGTGTGTTTTTTTCCTTCATAATTCTGGTGAGGGTTAAAAGCCAATATGATTAAAGGAAACAGATAAATAAAGCTAAGAAAACAAATAAAAATAAAAGTAATAAAGAAGCCCCCCCCCCTGCCGCCAAATATTGCTGTTTCTTTTACCCCAAACGAATCCATCATTGTCGTTAAAAAGCAATCATTGGGAAACAATGCCTTCCTACAAGGAAGACGTGGATTCCAGTGATAATGATAAAAATTCAACATTGGATGATATACGAGATGAATTGAAAAAAATCTTAACCTGCATATTTCACGAGAGATGAAGACGATGAGGAAGAAAGGATGGAGATGAAGGATGTTTATCGAGATTTCTTGTGAACGATGTCTCTTGCGATGATCAGATTTTCATTCTGCTTGTGGAATTTTTTTTCAAATTTTGCATTTTATAAAATGAACGACGATAAAGTGTTTCACTTTGTTGCATTGTTTAGCATTTGATAATTTTTTCAATAATTTTTCTTCAATACAACAAATAAGATGTTCCGTATATTGAAGCGGTTGGCTTCCAAAATGGTTTCCCACTAATATTAACTTCCTTTTTAGAGAAATAGTAATCTTTTTTGCTTTAGAAGCAAAATAAAATTTTGGATTCCAAATTGTATTGACTGCTTTTGGGAGCAGTTTTATGAGTAAATTAATCAACTTATTAATTTTACTGTTTGATTTTATGCACATTTCTTTTTTTTTTTTCAAATATTGTTTTCTTATTTGGAAAATTATTTTGCAAATACCAATACTCTAATAGTTTCTTTCCTCGAAATGCTAGATTTAGGAATTTCTGTTGTATGTTAGTACCGTAGGGGCTGGATTTCCAGTGCTTCTATGAAAATGCAGGTATCGATGGACGATCGAACTAATGTACAATGTTATTGAAATATAAAATATTTTCACTAGCAAAAAGAATGTTGGAAAATAAATATTTTTATAATAAGAGATTTTAAAGTTTAAATAAAATGTTTACAAATATTATAAAACCTGTTAAAATATTTGTAATAAACAAAGGAATTGCATACTGGTTAGTTTTTAGAAGAGTACTGATGTTATATATGTGTTGTTATTCATATTAGTAAGAGAGTCTTACAGTGTTCATATTAGAAGAGATAGTTTGACATTTATACTGTTGACAGTTCTGTGAATGGGAGTGTTTCTATAACATTGACACATATATTTCATTACCTATTTTTGAGATGATGATTTTCACAAAGTTCTCATAATATAAATTCATAATACCTTTCTGCTGTTGAATAACATAACACGAAGATACAAAATTATGAAGTTGCTCGTTTATTCCATTCTGACCTGTCAATGGTTTTGCATCAAGGAATTAAAGTCTTTACATGATTCTTTCTTCTCCCCTTCGCTTCCAAGGTTCCATGTCAACTCTGTCTCTGACTCCTCTCTCCTCCCCTGACTGACTGACTTACTCTTTGCCAAGCTCCAACTATATTGATAACTCATGACATCATTGCATGACCAACACGTGCATATCAGACATGTAGCATGACACGCCTCACGTTTCCACATAGCCGACTCTCTAACCTAATTTCTGATTAACCCAGTTTACATTTTCCATTGTCCGTTTTTAAATTCCTTATTTTAATTTCATTTCTTTAACAGAAACAAAATTACATCATTACATTTCTTTTTCAATAAACAGATATCTAACTATTTTATGTGAACTAAACAATGGTAATTCTACATTCCATTTTCAATAACATTCTGTATTATTTATTTTAACTTATGATAGGAATGCTCAATTCCAAATCTAGCTTCGCAAGTTCGAATCCTCGGCTATCCCATCTCATATTTACTCACTTACAAGAAGAGACGGCTGTTCTTTAACATTCCTACCACCCATATTTTCAAAAAAATGTACGCATTTTTAAATTCTAGTACATTTTTTCCTCTATATTTACACAACCACACGGCTAAGAAAGGTCAGGCTAAAAAAAGTCCTTTAGTCAGCCTTTCCAACTGATTTCACAATTATTATTTATTTATTTATTTTTATTAGATCAGACCCTTTCTGATCTTCTTAGCATTTGCTTTTGGGGTGTAGGGTATTCCTCCTCTGATCCACGTCAGCTGCTTTACTCAGCCACCCTTATGCCGTAAACTAGAGGTCTCACTTTATCTCTTTCGAAATCGACGACTCCTTTCGTCCCAAAAGTGCTTTGATCGTATCCTTTGTCCGGTTGTTCTATTAATTATGGATTTGTTTTCATTTTGTAACTATCTTATCTTTTCCGGGACATCTCAAAGCTCATAATTAATCTTCGTGGTTGGCTTCCAAAGTTTAAGATATACCTTTCATCCACTGATTCACTTGGATTTCCTTGCTCGGACTCTTGAAACTCCGATGAAGATTTAGAGGTCATCACCCTTAACTAATTAACCCCCAACCTTTGCACCATGATTCCTATTTGCACCTAAATTCTAGCTAATGGCCCGATTTTTGTGATCTTTCTTTTCTCTCATCAGAGCCCCCAAGATCCAGCAGAGATATCCCGCATTCATGCATCTCTAAAAAAAAAAAAGATATATCTTCTTACGTACCTACAGTATATTTTACTTTTCTCTCACCTCATTAATCAATATGTGATTTGCCTACGGTACTGCATCTCATAGGTCTTGGTACCATTAAGGATTCTCGTATCCTCTCCATGCCTGTCTCTAATTAATTGAGCCAAGTCTTACCTCCTGATTGGAATCGTCACATGCGACCAGCTTTTTTTCAAGCACTCAATTTCCCACATGATCCATTTTATTCTCCGAACGGGACATCTCTAATGCTTTCCCAGCAAGTTACTCTTCTTGTGAAAAATATTTATGGACTTTAAAAAAATACAAAAAACAAATTATTAAAAAAGAAAATCTCTCTTTTGGCTTGTCACATGTGTAAAAACTTCTCAAAAATACCCGTTTACGTAATTGTTATTTTTTACCCCTCTAAAATTCTAATTCATTCTAGGCCAACCATTTAACCAGTATCATCTTATTTTTCCTAAATCATTTCAATTCTAATGTATATAACTAATCATGACTTTGAATTCCTTTCGCAAAAATACAATAACATTTACATACTTTCAAGACATTTTACAATATATAAAACATTTAAAAAAAAACGTTACATCATACATTTAAACTATGATTTTCACCAAACAGTTGTAACTTTTCTCAAGAAAAGAAAAAAATTTCTTTTCTGTAACACAAAGTCCGTTAACAACAAAACAATTTGTCCCTTTTTTTCAAAAACAAAACAATTAAAACACATTAATAGAAAATGCTTTTTGCATCTTTTTTTTAACGATATACGTATTTTTGTTCTGATCATCATTAAAGTACAACGACCTTGAAAAAAAATTTCAACAATTCATACTGACACACATTTCGATCTAATTTCAACACACTGGTCTCTTTTTTGTGTGTGTTTGCGAACTGCATATTTTCCAAATATATTTAAAACAATGAATACTATTTATGGTTTGCTCAACATTTGTGCGTGTGCGTGTATATCTATCAAATAAATTTTAAACAATTCTTTTATGATTGAATTATGCATGGTGACAAATGAATTTTTTCCATTCATTATTACTGTTTTCTTTTGCGGCATATCGGCCCTTTTTTCTTGTATACTTTTTGTTCATTGTGTATGTGTGTGTGTGCGTATTTCTTTTTCTTTTTTTTTCTTAATTATTTTTTTTTTATATCGTCTCGTATTTATTTTCGTGGTATTTATATAATAGACCCAAAAACGTTGTGATTTTCCGTGGTAACCGAAGTTTCTTTTTTTCAAACCCACCCTTGTATGAGTGGACTGGTCACGATACGGCACCAAATAACATGTAGTATGTTATTTTTTAGAAGAGGACTGATGTTATATATTTGTTGTTGTTGTTGTTCATATTAGTAAGAGAGTCTTAGAGTGTTCATGTTGTGAGATAGATACAGGTCTTATATACAAAGAGAGACAGGGACATTTTAATACAGACATGATGGAGGAAGTAAAAATTATAGACAGAGAAGAAAGCAACACATATGCTGGGAGATAATCGATTACTAAGTAATATAGGAACTATTAATTATCAGTAACAGATAATATACAGTAATAAATAAACAATAACATTAATATATATATATATATATATATATATATATATATATATGCATGTATAGAGAGTAATATATATGATAAAGTACAGTAATAATACCTAGTAATGAATCGTGATATTCATAACTAGAGAAAAAAAATTGTATTAGAATTGTCCGCAAGGGCCCGTAACGCACCTGCACTTGGAAAAATCAATTGTAAAGTGATACCATCATGAAGGCTGAAGGTTCAATTTTCAGTGTGGGCGACTGAAAAATACAATTGCGAATTACTTAGGATCTCTATCCAGTCATGGCTGACGGAACAAGAACATACTACTCCCATGAAGTAAATAAAAGGTTGTATTCGAAATTCTATTCAAATTCCCGAGTTCGACAGAAACATTTCTAAGTTCGACAAGATACACCTGAAGAATGTCGGAGGTGACAATAACATTCAAGATGAGAACAGTAGTCTGAAGAATCCAAATAATATGAATAAGTAATCGTCATCTCAAAAAATTCAGAAATGTAAAAAAAAAGTTGGAATTCAAATTATACAGCAAAACAATAAACGATTGAATTAAAAAAAAAGATTTCTTTAAAATTATACACTTTTTTTCTTCGTTTCTTTGGTTTCACCAGCAATAAATGTTATTTGTTTATCCTGAATTTTTCATTCTTTTGCTCATCCTCTCATGGTATATCTGGAAACTTGGTTTTCTCATCCTTTTCTTGGCTTCTCTGTTTGCCTCCAAATACACATCCTTATTCACTTACCACATCGTTTTCCCTATTTGTCTCCAAATTCCTCATCCCATCACCAAAGGAAGAGTTTAATAGACATGTGTTCGTGTTAAGGTGATGTATGAAAGAAAAACCTAACCAGTGAGGGTTGAGGACATGAGGAGGGATGATATAAGAATGATACGATGCATATATAATGCAAGTATTAAAGTCAAACTAAAATCTGACGACCTCAGGGGAAATTTAAATCTGGACAGTATAAGTAATGTGTGCAGAACAGGAGCCACATTGAAAGAATGGGTAAGTTTATTTATTAGTAGATATACAACAGTTGAAATAGCAGGGTCAGTTCAGAGGAGGAAGGCAAGGAAACCATGGGAGGAAATGAACTTGAGAGAAACATAGATGACGGCATGTGCAGAGATAGGATAGTTGGGAAGATGATTTTTTAAATTCGTCGAATGCATGCCAGAATGTAAAACAGTGAGTAAACTTAATAAACACCTGAAGAAGATCGGAGGCTAAATTGACCGAAACGTTGTAAAAATGACACTCAAGAAAGTAAAAGTAGCTAATGTTATGTTGTATGTTTAGTCTAAAGCACATAAAGGCTTTATCGTCCGTTTCTAGGTTTGTTTGTCTAGTCAGGGGGAGGGTGTTACGAATGTAAACTCAAAGTCCGTGCATATGTCTGTCAGAGTGGGAAATAGCCAGGCATGTTAAAGTAGTTCGAGGGGATGGAGGAGTGTAGGTTAGTCCCGCTTAGTGCTAAGATATCCGGGGTATTTGTTAGGAGAAATGCTTCAACATCAGCTAAATTAGTTCTAAGCCCACGGATGTTAGTGAATGCAAGCCTCAAGGGAGGAGGCAAGTTGGATTTGTTTGTCCCTAGGCCTGGTTTAAGCTTATTGTTTTTTATTGTACTGTCATGTTTTTAAAGAGTTTCAGTTAGGTGAGGGGAAGCTGAACAAGAGGTCATGCAGGGTATCAGACATGCAACACAAGTAGACCATCAACTGACCTTTCTTTAACTAGGACTGTGGCCTCAGGAAAGCCCATCGAAATGAGTGCAGGGTCCCTTTCCATGCACGACATGGCACTACAAACATCCCGATATTATACAACTCTTGATGGAGCAGCTGCTCTAAGCGCTACCAAAGAGTTAGGGCACCTGTACTACCAGTCGGAAACAGCAGCCAGGAACTGTCAATCCGGTACCCTCAGCCCATCAGAAGAAGATCACCCCAATCTAATTGCACAGGCATGTGTGGTACTCAAGCACTCCCAAGTGTCCAGTTTTGAGGGGTGGGATGTGTCGGAACGGCATTCATTGCCCTAGACAAGAAACAAGATCTACCACTAAGTGTTTTGTCGACTCACTTGTCATAGTGTCTCTGCGCCTGACTAATAGGCAAAGAAGGAGTATCGAAGCCGGCGATAGACAGAGCCTATCTACTCCTTAAGCAATTTAGGTTTGCAGACCGGTAATTTGTTTGAGTCACCAGCTCTAGGAAGGTTGTCATCCAAGACTGGAGAGGCCTCCCTCCCCTTTGGTTTAGTTTCAGAGTTTTCCTTCTCCTAGACGGGTGATCTAGGAAGATCTACTGGGTCCATCAGCCCTGAGAGGGTTTGCTCCATGCCTGGGTCCTAATCCAGGTATTTCTGCGACCCTGCGTGGTTAGTTAATGTTACAGGGTTAGTCTGTAGAAGTTATATATCTAATGAATAGTTACACTCCTCAAAGTGATTTAGGGGCATGCAGTGGAAGCAGTTTTGTGGGGAGGCTTGTTAGAAAAGCGTTAGTGCGGATTAATACTTTTAATAGGTTTTTCCATTTTTTTTAACTTGATGTTAGTTTAGGTTAAGGATAACGTTATAGTTTGAGTAGGTATTAGGAATTGAGCTAAAATGTTGCCCAGTCACTGTATATTAAGATTTACGAAGGTTAAGGTGTAGGTGCAGTACACTCAGGGTGTAACTGGAGGTACATTTTAAGTCATGGCGTATTCCGTATGTATAATTAAGTAAATAGATATTTGGGCAAGTTTTCAGTAGATGCAAATAGATAGAAGTTGTGTTAATGTTTCTACTATTGAGGGAAGATAATTTCAGTTTTCATTTAAGAGTCATCGAGCGTTTTGCATGACAGGGAGTATCGGATTTGGTTTAGTATTGTTTGTTACAAAACCATCTAGGAAGAAGCAATTGTTATGTAATGAAGATTGCTTTGCATCCGAGTGCACCTTTGGCTGGTAAGTACCAAACTGGATAGGAATGAACTCTAATGCATGTCAGAGGTAGAAATGTATGGATGTTTAGTGATGACTGTTAAGCGGTTAGAATGTGAAAGTTAGGAGCTTGAGGCTAAGGATTCCACTACTAAGGCGTATGTATAATGTAGGGTTTTAGTGGCAGCTAGAGGGGTGGGCAGATTGTTAGCTTTCAAGGGTCGAGGTTATTAACTTACAGAATACAGTAAAGTTTCATTTGGATTTCGAGTTTACAGTGTTGTTTTAGCTTGGGAGAAAGGAATAAAATCTTCCCTTCTTTTCCCTTATTTTGCATGCAGGTTAGACATAGGCAGTAAAGAGGTCAAGAGAAACAATTATTTCGCTGTGATTCGGATTTCATATTGATAGGCAGTCGTTAAGGTTTGGAACAAAACAATTGTATCTATTCAGAAGAAAGTCCTAGTGACGCAGCTAAGATCACTGTAGATTTCAGTTACAATTTTAGTACAGTTAATTATAAGCTATATCCAGAGGTTTAGTAGAGAAAAAAACAAAATATCTTTATTAATACTAGCGAGTATAAGGTAATTGTAGATTTTACATGGGAGTCACCACTTATTAAGGCCCGGAGGCCATTCGAGGATAAGAGTAAAAGAGTGTACAGTAATCAATGGGATAATATTGTAGTAATCGTAAGTAATGGAGATTTGATCAATTGGATTACTTAAGGGGACGATTTATCAGGAATTTGTTTGTATTGGACTTGAAGATATCCAAGTTGTAGTAAGGTGGGACACAGGCAAACGAAAGAGAGTTCCACAGGCGTGCAGTTCCAGGAAAGAAGCTTTGTTCATGGAATCTACGTTTTGATTTAGGCACAGATAAAGAATGGGGAAAATTATTGACAGTGGTTTCAACTAAACGGGTGTTTTTCGTGAAATATTGGCGAGGGGGGAAGTAGAAATTGGAGCTCAGACGAGCACTTGCCATTGAAAAAACGATAAAACAAAGGCAGGCTCGCAACATCTCTACTGTACTGTTGCAGGGAAAGGAAAAGGGAATGCCCCACTAATCTACGAAGTTTATACTCTGTCAAGGCAGGATAGGCTGTTTTTAGCAACTCCTGCCCAAATGTGGCAGCAGTACTCCATCCTTGGACGTACCTGGCTTTTATATAGATAGAGAATTGCATCAGAAGTGAGATATCTACTGGAGCGGTAGAAGGATACCACCATTTTTACAGCACCCTTGGCAGCGGATTTGATGTATGTATTCCATTTCAGATCAGGAGCAAAGGTCAATCCCAGAAGCTTGTCTAAATATGGAGCCTCGACAAGACGAGAGCCATTCATTTCAATTGATGCCAGATGGGGATCAGAGCGTTGATGATTTAAGGATAGGAGCTTAGTTTTAGATGCATTAAAAGTAACCAGCCACCTGTTCCCCCATTATACCCCATGCTCAAGATCAGAGGAAAGAAAATCAGAGAGAACTTTGTCATTTATGGCCTTGGATGTGTTGCCATAGATGGTAGTGTCATCAGCATAAATGTCAAAAAATGATTTAAGTATATGTTTTGGGAGATCATTGATGTAGATTAGGAAGAGAGTTGGGCCCAGGATGGATCCCTGAGGGACTCCAGCATTACTACTGTGGGCTTCTGATTTCTGCCCATCAACCACTACTCTTATGAGCCTATCAGAGAGAAATGATTTAACGATTGAGAAAACATTTCCAGTTATACCATAGCTGGAAACCTTGTGAAGTAGGCGTTTATGCCATAGCCTATCGAAGGCCTTCGATATGTCAAAAGCAATTGCCATAGAGAGGAAGCATTTATCAAGAGATTCACTTACCCTATGAGATATAACCTTTAGCACATCTGCTGTAGATCTTGCAGAACGAAAACCATATTGCATGTCACTAAGAAGGTTATTTCTGCTGAGGTGGTTGACTTCTTCTTTATTTAGTATGGATTCCAGCAGCTTACTCACGACACACAGGAGACTTATTGGTCTGTACTGAGAGGTAGATGACTTTTCACCTAGATTCTTAAATACAGAGCATACTGATGAGGTTTTCCAGGGTGTTTGGAAGCAATTCTCATTAAGACGATGCTTAAACAGTTTTGTAAGTATGGGAGCAAGTTCTGGTTAAAGCTTTTTCAACACTATAATTGGAATGCTGTCAGGGTCAGTTGCTTTACTGGAATCAAGATTCTTGATTAGCTTGGCGACGTCGTGCACAGATAGTTGTATGTCATATAGCATGTTGTCTTGTATAGGAGGAAATACGGGGCGTTTATGGCCTTGGTCGCATAGGGTAGAATTAGCTGCAAAGTTCTTGGCAAATAGTTTTGCTTTGTCTGATGTTGACGAGATGACCTCAGGTCCATTGATGATGGTTGGAATAGAATGCACGCTTCTGTTCAAGATCCTGTTTGCTATTTGCCAAAACTGGTGGGAACCAAGCCGCTGCTCAGCTACTTTGGACTTGACGGACTGAGCATACAACTGGGAATGAAACTTCTGTATCAGTCTATTTTCAAAGCACTGCCTATCGTTACTGTTATAGGTAATCTTATATACCTATTTCTCAAATAGTGGACTTACTCTTATTACTTTACCCGTTTCTTACTTATTTATCGGTTTTGCTCCCTTCCTTCCCCATGTCCGAGAGTTGGAAGTTCTGTCATGTCTATATCCATTTGCCACCATTCTCGATTCAATGCTTGTTCAGGTTTGAGGTCTGTGTTCCTTCAAATCCTCATTGATGCAGACGGCCTCGGAGATAGGAGCCAGAGACGAAGATTACTCTCAGTTTTCACACTATGCACTAAAGGTGGCCGTATCAGCGCAACCTGCTTCACTGAAGAACCGCCTCAACACCAGCAAAACTTAATCAAAACCTCCGACACTATTAATATATTTATATTTTAACATGTTATTAGGTAGCAATTCATACCAGTTATAGCCCCAGAATCATGACGTGTACTTCTGTAACTTATTTTTGTTAAAACACTTTTTGTTAACTATATCAATGTGTTTGTCTTGATTGTTACCAGCTTGCGAGGTTACAGCAATTACCATCTACATTGGTGATACTCTCCTCAACACTGGATGCTTAGGATTCATTTTGAATTCAAAGCGATGTTGGTATTGATCAAAACATTACATGATGATAAGCACATGAACAGGAACAGCATATGAGTTGAAATGCAAAAAAAAAAAAAATTACAAAAGCCAATAACATATGCTGGTAATGTAAAAGAAAATCTTTCAATTTATTGCATCATAAAGTTTGGAAATGTGAAGTTTGACGAGATGCGACCTGTTTGCATCAAAGAAACCAATTTTGGTGCAAAATTCGATAAGCAACAGCGAATGTGTTTCGGCCTGGATGTGGGTAGCAGATCGTTTGCCAAAAAGCTTAGACATAGAATTTCAGAATATCTGGTATCTAACAAGTTGCATATCTAAATAAACAATGTTTAGTTTTGATCGTCTAAACAACAGATATCACTAATAAGCATTCTTTAGTAGAATATATGTAACACTTCACAGGTCGTAAATGACTAAAATCACTCTGATTTTCTCTCATCTGATCCTGATCACGTGGTGCAATGAGAAAAGGCATGGATGGTTTATTTTAATGCATTTGAAATCAGGATTCTATCTATCCATCATCAATGCTCTGTCCTCCGTCAAGCATCAATTGAAATAAATGGCTATCGTCTTGGGGAGGCTCCATGTTTTGACTTCTGGATCTGACCTTTAGTCCTGATCTGAAATGGAACGTGTACATCAAATCCATTTCTATGGTTGCTGGAAAAATGGTGTGACCATTCTATTGCAATTCTCTATCTGTCTGGTAATGCAGATTTTGTTTTTATAAATTTAGACAATATAGAGAACACTATCAGTTAATATCGATGATATATATATATATATATTTATATATTTATATATATATATATATATATATATATAAAGCTGAACGTCTGTGTGTGTCTGGTCACGAATAGGCTCCTATATGGTTGACTATTATAGAAAACTGATCACATATAATGATAGAAGATGTATCGAGACACAGGAATGAGTATGCTTGATCTGGCATAATGATGAGTCATTAAAATTGTGGGGTCTGCGTTCACGCCTGATCCACAAAGTATGGAAACAAAAAATTTTTAAAAACGTTTACAAGTGTTTTTGATATAGATGTACACAATAATACTTTGATAAGCATGTTTTAACTTAAATAGGGATGGTATAATAAAATTGTGGGGTCTGCGTTCACGCCTGGCCTCCATAAAATTGAAATAGGCACAAACTTTAATAAAGACTTTTCATATCTATCTGTGTAAGTATACTTTGATAATTATGTTTCAGTTTGAAGAAATATGGTATAATAAAATTATGGGGTGTTCGTTCGTGCCTTACCTCCATAGAATGGAAATATGTCACAAAGTTTAACAAGGTTTTTTAATATAGATCCACAGAATATTGTGATAAGTATTTCAGTGTGAACAGGTATTGTATAATAAATTATGGGGTTTATCTATTTTATTTTTACTTTCATCATATTTTATCTTTGGTTTTGATACCCCCAAATTCGAAGCTATCTCTTTACAACCCTTCCTTTTCATAACCTATCATACTTTCATAAATCAGAGTCCATTTTCTGTAGGCTGTTTTTGAACCCAGTCAACGATTGGTACTTTTTCTGGTATATATATATATATATATATATATATATATATATATATATATATATATATGAACGAGTATGGGACATTTCGAACTGTATAAACGATTATGTTATTTGAGTGCTGGGACATGGTAGAGCATGATCGGTTGCAATGGCGACAAGAAATTAGTGCTGCGAACAGTCCTATGATGTGGAGAGACAGCTTTTCTTTCTTTTTATTATTCAATTTTCACCCCAAACAACGCACAGTGCCACTTTGAAGTAGGGGGCTACTATCGGGAACATAATTTGGGGGCATTATGAAGGGAGATGAGTGGCAAGATGTTTGTTCACTTGAACTTCTGCATATCAGTATAGTTGGGAAAGCAGAATCCCGGAAGGGAGTTCCAAAGTTTAGCAATTCTGGGAAAGAAACTATTGGAGTAAAACGCTTTCTTACACCGAGGGATCTCTACTGTAAAGGGGTGGGACTTAGTTGCTTGTTGGGTTTGTCGGGGGTAGTCACATCGAGGAGGTACAAGTGCTTGCATTTCGTCAGAGCATTCACCATTAAAGTATTTGTAGAACAGGCAGAGGGATGCAACATTTCGTCGATGGGACAGACGCTGAAGCCTAGATGACAGTACAGGACCTATTAGGTTGGCAACTCTCTTTTGAACCCTGTCCAAGAGTGAGAGACAAGCAGCAGATGCACTAGCGCAGATGTGCCAACAATACTCCATACATGGGCGAATGGTGGCCTTATAGATGTACAGGAATCTTTCAGGTGCAAGTAATTTTCTACCACGGTAGAGAGAGCCCACCTACTTTGCAGCAGCCTTGGCAATGCTCTCAATGTATCTATTCCAGTTCATGTTCCCTGTAAATGTTAGGTCGAGGAGTTTAAAAGAAGTACTTTCAGGCAACGTGTTCTTGGCCATTGCTATTGGTGGTAGAGAAGGTTTCTTGTAATTATTGAAGGAAACAAGCCTAATCTTGGCAGCATTGAATGTGACCATCCATTTTTGTCCCCATTCCACTACAGATTGAAGGTCATCCTCTAGTGTTTCTGCCATTTCCTTAGATATGTGTTCATTTGTTTTTCCCTCGTGCCTGTTATAGAGAGTGGTGTCATTTGCAAATATACCCATCTCTGAAACAATTTTATCAGGGAGATCATTTATGAATATCAGGAATAATAAAGATCCAAGGATAGACCCCTGAGTTACTCTCGCATTTATATAATATTGTTTAGCTGTACGACCGTCGAGGACAACTTGGATTTTTCTCTTACTTAAGAAGGATTTTTCTCTTACTTAAGAAGGATTTAATACATTCTTCCAGTGATACCATATGATCTAATTTTCCTTAGAAGACCATCGTGCCACACCCTGTCAAAAGCCTTAGATATATCAAGGTCTACAGCTCTACCTTCCCCTGTTTTGTTCAGTGAACGCTATATACGTTCAGAGACTATAGTTAAGATATCTGCTGTTGAATGGGCTTGCCTAAATCTATATTGTTTGTCGGTAAGAAGTTTCACAGCTGTGAAGTGTTGGACTAGAGCTTGATTAACTAAGGACTCAAATATTTTGGTGAAAAGCGGGAGAAGGCTAATGGGGCAATAATTTAGTGGTTCAGTTCTTTCACCAGTATTCTTGAAGACTGGTACCACAGAAGCGATTTTCCAGCAGTTGGGAAAGCAAGATTCGTTAAGGCATTTATTGTAAAGTTTGAAGAGAACTGGAGTAACCTCAGCAGAGCATTTTTTAATAGCACAGCCGGGATGAGATGCTTTTGAGGTGTCTAGGTTTTTTTATGTGAGGTGTCTAGGTTTTTCATGTGTGGAAACTTGGTGGGAATCTTTTTGAAATGTGGATGGCTCCAAGTGGTTGCAGGCTTCATCAAATATCACACAGTTTTTTAGAGCTGCAATGAAAATTTCAGCAATGTTCCTCTGGGTTATAAAATAACAGACACTCTCGCACGGATACAGCAATTATCATGTTGACAATAAAGCCCTTGCATGTTTTAACTTTTAAATTAAATGTTGTTAATAATTTATTTGATTGAGGGAACTTTTGTTGAGGGACTATAAGTGCAGTAATTTCATCCGAGCACATTCCGTATACATGTTATGTAATGGTTTTATTTTTATAGAAGGTACCAAATATGAGAGTATGTTACATTGTTCTTATTTAGATGACGACTTATATATTTGTTGTTCTTCATGTTTGTAATGGGTCTTAGAGTGATAGAGACAGTCTTAGGAGTGTTCATGTTGTGATGTTGTGAGATGTTAGATATTATATGTATTCATTGTGAGTGTTCATATTGTCTTAAGATGTTCATGTTTGTTGAGATAGCATATTGGAGACATAAACACGGTATATATAAAGAAACAGACAGTTTTTATATATAACGAGACAGGGTACAGACAACTACAAGAGAACATAGCCTGTAATTCAACTAGAAGAGATTTTTGAATATCTTGATAGATAGACCAAGAGTGCGTTTGACATTTACGTTTGACAGTTGTGCATATAAAAACAATTACCTTTCTCGTTGTAATGATGAACACAGAAAGACGGCAGTTATAACAAACATGATGATCATTTATTCTTCCTTCGACCGGTCGGACATGATTTTATACTTCAAGAAGTCAAAGTTCATTTTGAGGGTGCTGGCAATGGTCCTGTTGTCATAACTTGGATCGGTAGGGAGCATGAGTTGTACAGCGGCGCATCTCCGATCTCGCTTGTTGAACATTGTGTCACTTTCAGGCATGATAGAAGGCTCCTATCGCTCTTGGGATTTGTACACAACTGGCCAACTAGTAGATGGTCTGAAACAAAAAAAGAAAAACGCTTTTCATCAAACGAAATTTTTTTGCTAAGGAGTTACCACTTATCAAGGCCAAAAGGCCACTTGAGAATAAGGGAATCATGCCGTCTTTTCTAGGCGACAATTTGATCATTCCACCCTGTACTTGAAAAACGAGCCCAGAAATGTTCCAATGAGGTGTTATGGAACCGATTTCATTCAAACTATGCACACACATACATAGTGTCATCAGTTTGTGTTGGAATTCATTTCACTAATGCCACCGCCCTGGAAGAGATTGATTCAAAATCAATTCACACTTAAAGAATTTTTATTTATAAATGGAGCCATTTCGTAGGATTTATTAAATAATGCCCATCATAAAATTGTGGCACTTTCTTAAAAATAGAAAATGGATTGAGAAATCTGCCAGTAGTGATGATGAAGAACACTCATAAATGGATGAAGAAAGGAAGAAAAAGTCTGAAGAAATAAATTCTTTCGTTCACAGTTTTGGTCAAAATAAACAATGGCTGCTGCAAATTGATATTCGTTGCAATAAAAGAATTACATTTCGAAAAACTGTATAAGTTTTTATTGATTATTGATTCTAGGTTATCTACTAAATATACAATATACAAACATAATTTAAAGGCGCTTATATATATATATATATATATATATATATATATATATATATATATATATATGTGCATATATCTAGATATATATATATATATGCACATATATCTATCTATCTATCTATTTATCTCTCTCTATATATTCACATGAATCTTTATATATATATATATATATATATATATATATATATCACCTGACCTTTAATCTGTGACCTATTTCGCTTATATTTATGCACATATAAATTTACCCTGTATATATAATAGATAATATCAAACATAGAATGATTAAAATATATATACACTTTTCCAAATGTATTGTGGATGAGAATATATATATATATATATATATATATATATATATATATATATATATATATATATATATATATATATATATATATATGTGTGTGTGTGTGTGTGTGTGTGTGTGTGTGTATAGTCTAGCAGACCGCCCGGCGGTGCCCGGTTGTAAAATATGCATAAGTATTCTATTTTAATTCATACAGGCACAACCATAAGAATAAAAAACTATATCAGCACCTATATGTACACATTAGAACAAAAATACACATCTACCATCTCAAACCACTGCATGCATACAGTTTCAGAAATTGTAAACTTTTTTATTTTGCCATACAATGAAGAAACACTGATCGACTTCTATCAAGACCCCAACAAATGTCGCAACAGTATATACTTCATCACTGCACACACCTCATTTTCAGACGTCCTATAACATAATAACATCACTCTACACTAAACCAAAAGCCGGTTTGAAAGCTACTACTACTACTACTACTAATACTGCTACTACTAATAATAATAATAGTATCAGCAACTATGAACACACAAAATCTATTGACTTATGAAACCAATACTAATCATTCTCTCAAATACCAATGGTATTCAACTCCAACCAGAACACTAAAAGTTACCCAACCCTCTCAAAACGATATTCAATGATGTGACTGGTTACCTTACCTTTAATGCATCCAAAACCAAACTCCTATCTTTACATCATCAACGCTCTGATCCCCATCTGGCATCAATTGTGATGGATGGCTCTCGTCTGGGTGAGGCCCCGTGTTTTGACAAGCTTCTGGGTTTGACCTTTACTCCTAATCTGAAATGGAACACGTACATCAAGTCTGTTGCCAAGGTCGCTGGAAAGATGGTGGAATCCTTCTACCGCTCCAGAAGATATCTCACTACTGATGCAATTCTCTATCTATATAAAAGCCAAGTAGGTCCAAGGATGGAATATTGTTGCCATATCTGGGCAGGAGTTGCTAAAAACAGCCTATCCTGCCTTGACAGAGTACAAAATAGACTTCGTGGCTTAGTGGGGGATGCCCTTTTCTCTACCCTGCAACCTCTCTCCCACAGAAGAGACGTTGCGAGCCTATACTTGTTTTATCGTTATTTCCATGGCAGGTGCTCGTCTGAACTCCAATCTCTCATCCCCCCTCGCCAATCTTTCACGAAAACCACCCGTCTAGCTGAATCCACTGTGAAAAATTTCCCCCACTCTATATCTGCGCCTAAATCAAAACGCAGATTCCATCAACAAAGCTTCTTTCTTAGAACTGCACGCCTGTGGAACTCTGTTCCGTCTGCCTGCTTCCCACCAGACTACAACTTGGATGTCTTCATGTCTTCAAGTCCAACGTTAACAAATTCCTAATGAACCGCCCCCTTAAGTAAACACTTCATCAAATCTCCACACTAACGTATTGTACTTGCAATAACCCTTATCCCTGAGTGGCTTCCAGGCCTTGATAAATGGTGATCACTGAGTAAAAAAAACCAAAAAAAAAACCAAAAAAAAACCCCCAGCTATAACATAACCCCACACTGGAGACAATATATAACCCCTCCTCATTAGCACATTTGCTACAAACATCCACAGAAATTCACAACACTTTCTCATTTCAAGGAAATAAAACACGCAATAAACCTAGATGCAAAATATCTTAACAAATCAACACAAGCGACTCATTCGCAATATAATATCCAATTAAATCTCCCGCCTCTCACTTACAATATTCCCAATGTGGTTTATTAAATATACTACATCACATGCAGTATATTTTTCTTTTACAGCGCTTTCATTTTTCAAGTTTTTACTTTCTTCATATCCAACTATCGTATTCTACCATTTTTTATGCACTATGTGCATATATATATATATATATATATATATATATATATATATATATATATATACAAGGTGTCCATAAAGCCCGTGTGCAATTTTAAAATGAATTGTTCCAAATTAAAATCCTTTTTACATGTTATTTCTATTGCAATCACAAATAAAATTATAAATATTTTAAGGCGCACACGGACTTTATGGGCACTCTATATATATATATATATATATATATATATATATATATGCATGTATAAGCTGTAAGTAGCTGAGCTACAGCTTGGTTCCCATCAGTTTTGGCAAGTAATAAAGTGTCCTGAACAGAAGCGTGTGCTCAGTCCCAACCATCATCAATGGACCGGAGGTAATCTCGTCGGCATCGAGCAAAGTCAAACTCTTTGACAAGAACTTTGCAGCAAATTCTACTCTATGCGATCAGGGCCGCCAACTCCTCGTATTTCCTCCTGTGTCTGAAAACATGCTATGTGGCATACAAATATCTTTGTTCCGTCATTGCCATGGTGAAGGAATATAGAACAATAAATTTATCTTCAAACAATAATTCTTTGTGTATCACTTTTGATAAAAAATGAAAAAGAAATCCAATGGCAGTAATGTGAATCAAATAGGATTTACAAAGCTTCAAATAAATTTAACGAACTTCCCCAAAATAAACCTCATAAATTATATTAAATATTACTTGTCTAAATGTTTATGTTAAGACAAAACAATGATCTTCTTTTCTACTTTATTGATTTTCTCTTTTCGAATTGGGGATGCTCCATTTAGCTTAAGACTATGATGTTCGCCCATTGCTTGTTAAGATGACTGTGATCATGCAATTATTCTGTGGGTTCGAAGATGGCTTGTTTGACTGATTCGAGCTCTGAAGTATTTCCCGCATGTTGGACACTTTTGGGATAATTCTGTATCAGAGATGTTGATTACTCTCTTTTCTAATGTTGCATTTTCTCTTGCATTCTTCATTGCATGTAGATTCAGCAATTGTAGCCCCTTTGTGAGTTGCGGCACGCCAAGAACATCTGCCTTGAATCAGTTTTTCCCATGAGTTCGAATACAAACTGAACTGTTTGAGCAAGACCTTCAGATTGTCCTTGAACCATTTCCGCTGTAATCCTGCGGGTCTTTTTTCTTTGGACACTTCACCGTAAAATACTATACAAGTAGTGTTAAACACCAATCCTACAGGTCTTTATAGTTTTGAAAGGGACTACTTTTTATGTGTAAAAGCTAGTTTATGATACACAAATTATTTTCAAATATTGGTTATGGCCTCAAATAACCCCAAAAGTGTTGACTTTTAATCTGTCATAAAATAGATTCCCATTTCTGGAAGAAAGCGACTCCTCATTGACCAATATAGCAGTATAGAAAAACGAGATGGTTGGATTCTACTGTGGTTTTTACCCGAAATTTGGGTGATTGACTTTAATGTCCACTTTTTGAAAATGACCTCACATATCAATCGCCGAATATTATAAAGAAATAATATTTTATGTATCGAATTTCAATATTTATTTCAACACTGCTCAATATGTGAGTAGAACTAGTTAGGAAATTATCAAAAAAATATTTATGGCAAGTAAGCTCCAAAGAGTCTTCTGCATTTAATTCATGTATGGAATCTTAATGCCAAAATATCCTTTTATTTTGTCTTTATGCTTTAGAATTTTGTATGAACCCATTAATGTCAACTCCTTGAGACTGACGTCACGTAGTCCAGCTTAAAGCTCACCGATAGTGCTAATTTCATTCCGTCCTTGAATTGACTCTGTGATATTTAACACAGTTTCGTTAGCACCTTTGCAAAATTTAAAATGTTGTTTGTGTAATTCTGTTTGTGTAATTCGTGTGGAATATCCGTCTACTTCAAATTCAGTTTTCTTTCGTGATTACACGTAAACGACCTGAAACGAAATCTGCATAAAAAAAAAAAAAAAAAACCCTACATAGTTAAAATTTGAAAGTGGGACAAATTTCCTATAGAAATTTAACATAAAATGAGCACCCACTTGCAGCACAGTGTAATCTGTAAATTGAGACTTTAACGGAATGGTTTCTCAATTTTGAGAAAGAAAATTTGGTGTAGAGACTTTTTTTACACACCCATTTTTCTTCAATTTTATATATATATATATATATATATATATATATATATATATATATATATATATATATATATATTTCCTTGGGTATGGAGAGAGAGGCTTTTTTAAATTAAATTATCGACAAATTCACAGAAAAAACAATCCTGCTAACTAAAAGTGAAAATAACGTTCGTTTACTTCAACGAACAATCTACACTATACGAGCTAAACTCTTGTATTTAATTTCTACCCTAACCCTAAACTAACCCTAACCATACGATAAACTAACCGCAACGTGATTCTAAACTAACCCGGAACTAAACATAAGCTAACAATTAACTAAGTTTTACTTTTTGTTGATTTAGTTCCGTTTGTATTATGTAGTAACAGCAGAACTTGAATCGACCTTGTTTAGTGGGAATTTCTGGATACCTATTCCTAAAAAGGTAAAAGAACAAGCCCTCTCTCCATCATCCTTACAAAATGGAGAAGGGGAACGAAAAATATATCCTGAAACCGTAACTATCGTCTCCACACTTTTAATTTATTGTAGGGAAAAATTCTACCCTACTCGCTCACAAACAAAGTAAAATATAAATATAAGCTTTGTTAACACAATTTTTTATCCCCCCCCCAATATTTATAAAACATTTTGTTCCAAAAAATATTGCCATGATGGAAATGAGTCGGCATTTATATAGAAAAATTATGTCTCCCCATATATATATATATATATATATATATATATATATATATATATATATATATATATATATATATATATATATAATTATTTATAATTACAAGTAGCCCCGTTGCAGCCAGATGGCTGCATATTGTGAAAGAAAAGCGAGTAAGTACAGTGTATTTACACAATTTTTATTTGCATGAAACAACAAAAGTGGAAACAACAACAGGAAGGAAGTATTAAACACGAAAGTATTTGAAGTTTTAGGATTTTTTATACACCACGTTCCTCGTCTTTTTACAGTTACTTTTTTTCAGATCGAAGATCAGATCATCTGGGTTTCTTACCCGCGATGCCGCTACATACAGTTGACCATCGGTGAAAGTCAGTTCTTCCAGCCATACACCCACCTTGCTGAGCGTCTAGCCTTGACTTTTATTGATTGTCATGGCAGAGGCAGGCCTCACCGGGAATTGGCGACGATTCCACATGACAAATTGTTCATCTTGATGATTCATTTGTATTCTTGGTATCAGTACCTCCTTCCCCACATGGTCTCCTGAGGCGATTTTGCATTAGAGCAGGATGTTGGTGGTTCTACTGAGGACCAGTCTCATGCCATTGCAGAGCCCTTGCCTGGGAGACAGGTTCCTCAGGAGCATGAGTACCATACCTTTCTTCAGGTAGAGATGATGCGGAGAGAGACCAACAGGGGTGAGTTTGTTGAGGAACTCAATGGGAAACCTGGTCGAATCTCTGGATTCGCTTGTGCTGTCAGCACTTGGCAGTATGATGGCTTCCCCCGGCAACAGTTCTTGTGAAATGATGGCATTGATCTTGTCAACAGAGTTGTTCCTGGGTGCCAGTATTACCATCTGTGCTACCCAAGAGATCCAATACTGCTCTGGGGCTTTGAGGTTTGCCGTGATGTTGGGGAAAACTTTTTCAACAAACTGTCTCAAGGATTCCTTGATAGCAATAAATCCCTTTCCAGCTTCAGCTTGTATCACAAAGAGATTTTCTGATGGAATATGAATGATGTCAGGCTTTTCTGCAATTAGTAAGTCTCCATTTCCATCTGTCGAAGTCCTGAAGAGAAGGATCTTGGCCAATGCTCATGTTTTCTTTGAGTTCAAAGACAGTAAAGAATCGCCAGAGGGGGCTCTTCGTCATCGATGCTGCTGTAATATGAGCTCTGGAACCTCTCGGAATGACTGGTGCGTGGTGACTCCCCTTGCCTCGCATTAGCAGTGACCTCCCGATCCTCTTGCAGTCTTTTATCCCTGGTGTGTGGTGCTTCCTATCGCCTCGCATCAGCCTGTGGCCTGCCGATTTCTCTCAAGCCTTCTTTTTTTTTTGGCTCTGGAGACATTTGCTGTTTTCTCTCTTGAGATTTCACAGCTTGATTCGTTTTCTGACCCAAAACACTTTTCCATCTTTTAGGCATAGTGATCGCTGGAACAATAATACTATAGAATAAAATGATGTTGGAGAAAATGAATATTAGACATGGACAGATAGACAGACATACGTAGGCATATAGACACACACATAGACACACAGAGATAGATAGATACATAGGACATTATAGGCATATAGATATATAGATACACAGAAAGGTGTATAGACATAGACACAGATATATAGATATATAGCCAAGATAGATAGATATATAGTTATATAGATACACAAATATATAGACGCATCGACACATATATATAGATATATTGGCATATAGACACACAGAAAGTTATATAGACACACATAGATAAATAGATACACAGGACATTATAAGCATATAGATATATAGACCACAGAAAGATATATAGACTTAGACACAAATCTATAGAAATATAGGCCTACTATATACATACACAGAAAATTCTGTAAGACACAGATATATAGATATATAGGTATATAGATATATAAATACAGGGATTGAGAACGCACTAAAAATGTGAATTTTTTGCATTATTTTACATTTTTTTGCATTTTTTTTTTTTGCATTTCCATACACCAAACATGAATATAAATATAACTAAAACATCCGCTGGGTCATAAGCTTCATTTCAGTACCTAACTTGCCTGGGTGGGTTGCCTCTAGGCTGAGATAAACCGCGTCACACACACACATACACACACACACACACACACACACACACACACACACACAAGGGAAATTTATATATAGATATATATAATTTACTTTTTTGTAGATATTTTTAATATTTCAATTATTCCTTATGTGTTCTGCAAGTTATATATATATATATTTAAAGTGATGGTTGTGTAGTTCCAACGAGAGAAAAAATGTATATTTAAAAGAGTGTAGCCATCAACAATTGTGAGTTTTTTTTAAAGGTTTTCATCATATTTTTATTTTAAAATATTTTTATAACGCGTTTCGAGCTTAGGGTGTGCTCTCTTCAGATATTTTCGTAAAAAGTTTTTCTTTAAAATGGGAGTTTGTGGATATGTCTCCGCTGATATTAAATATGTTTTTCATAGTGGTGCGATGAGTGTGTTCAGTGTTTAGACGTTCTGTCTCCAACCGTAAGTGTTTTACTGTGACCGGTCAAAGTTAGTTTCAAAGAGTGTTTTTTAGTCCATATGGTGAAGGTTTTTATGGCTTCTTTAGGGTTCTTTTTTAAAGACTTTCTTTCCCCATGTATAGCATACACTCACACACAATCCCATACGCATACATATATATTCATGTACATGTACACATGCACACGAACACAGGCACACACACATACACACACGTACATACATAGAAATATATGTAGGAGCATACATATATACACATATACATACCCACCTACACACTCACACACGCACTCGCATACATCCACCGCTAACAATTATTTTTATTTTTTTATTTTTTATTTTATATACATATATATATATTTTATATATATATATATATATATACATATATATATATATATATATATATATTTTTTTTTTTTCCTAATAAAACACGCATGTATATATGCGCTTAATCATTCAGACATATGTACACGCACCCACACACACACACAAGTAAGATGGAGAATAATAGGTAGAAGATATATATACACACACATACACGCACATACACACATATATGTACACACATATATGTATGTGCACATACACTCACAAACATCCACATACTATGTAGGCACATACACATACGCACACACATGCACACACACAGACATATGCAGGGGCTCACACATACGCGTATATCCATATTCACACGAACACATTTACCCACTCATACATGTGCATACATATGTATATATACATACATACACACATACATACGGATGTGTATACACTCATCCACCCATATATATATATATATGGGCACATGCATTCACAATCCCACACACATATACATATTCATACATCCCACCTTATGTATATATTGGTTGGAGTTTCCTTTCCAATCCATGCACATATGCATACATGGATTCGGTCACCCAAACATAAGTGCACGTATATATACAAACAAGATGTAGCATAGATAACAGATGATATATAATTATACACACACGCATACACAATCATATGTGTACACCCACGCACATACACATATACACACGCACACACGCGCGCACACACACATACATACGTTTAATTTCTAGTTGTTTGTTTAGTTAAGAGAAATGGTACTGTACTGGGTATGGGCGCGCGCACCCGCGAAAGTGTGCGTGTGCCTTATTGTGCTTTTTTGTTGTTTCGTGTGTGAGGGTGCACACCTACCCAAGCATGCATGCGTGTAAGTGTATTTTGTGTTTTGCCTATTTATGTGTATAATTATGGAGAGACGTTTAAGGCGGGGTTAAACTTTGTTATGAAATTTTTTTTTAGGAAGCCCCCAGGGAACAACAATTCCAGGTTAGAAAAAATTAGACCCAAAATCATCAATTTATCCACATACTCCTTATCAAAGAACGAAATGGAAATACTGAAGCTGGGCCTCAAATTCTGCCCCACCCCTAAAAGCAATATAGCAGAACTAAAAAAGGACCTTAAAGAATTCGAACGGAAATTTAGACTAATAGAAACACTAGATAACAAAGGGGACAAAGATGATTCTTTAGTAAAAAACAAATCAACATATTTCCCTAATAAACAGAACAACACAAAAGAACTAAACAGCTACTTCGAAAATCTCTGGAACCTTAACCTCCAAAAAAAAACACAAAACCACAAGCAACCTCACACATAAGCAAAAACAAGCACTCGAAAATATCCGTAATAATAATGACATAATAATAAAAGAAGCAGACAAAGGCAGTGCCGTAGTAATCATGGACAGAACGTATTATGAAACAAAAATTACAGAATTACTGGATGACAAACACTACTATAAACCCATTAGTACCAACATAGATAACACCACCATCTCAAAAATCACAAAACTTTGTACAACACACAACAAAATATTAAAAAAGAAAGAAAAGGACATCCTCACAAATTTCGTTACAAAGACCAACCACTTCTACGGACTGCCTAAAATACACAAATCTGGCACAATAAAACTTGCCATCGATACACAAAACTCAGAATATATTAGCGCTCCAAACCCTAGCGACCTTACATTTAGACCCATTGTAGCAGGACCAGCCTGTCCGACAAGCAGACTTAGCAACTTAATAGACATCTTATTACAACCTTTCACAGATCAAGTTAAGAGCTACATAAGGGACGACATCCATTTTCTCACTACCTTACCACATACAGTAGAAAACGGGACACTATTAGTTACATTTGACGTTAGTAGTTTATATAGTAATATACCCCATGAATTAGGAAAAGAAGCAATACTATTTTGGATCAACAGACACGCACAAACACTACATCCCAGATTCACAAAGCAATTCATTATCGATAGTATAGACATAATTCTAAATAATAATTCCTTCGAATTCAACAATACCAACTACATCCAAACACTAGGTACAGCAATGGGAACGAAAATGGCACCGACTTACGCAACCCTTACATTAGCCTACCTAGAAGAAACCCTATATAAAAAAATAGAACAAAAATTTGGCCACAGCACTAAAATACTGTGTGTAGAATCATGGAAAAGGTACTTAGATGACTGCTTCATCCTATGGAAACCCACATGGGGGGACATCACAGACTTACACACCATACTCCAGAACCTACACCCAAAAATTAAATTCACCATAGAACAAAGCTCTACAGAATTACCTTTCCTAGACATACTGGTAAAGATTAAAGACAATAACATTATCACAGACATTTACCGCAAACCTACAGACACCCAACAATACCTACACTTTAAAAGTCACCACCCTAAAAGCTGCATAAAATCAATTCCCTACACCCTAGCACGTAGAATCTGCACCATAATCACGGACAATAACCTTCGAAAAATCCGACTCAAGGAACTACGAATAAATTTAAGAAAAAGAAAATACCCATCACAACTTATAGACAAAGGGATCCAACTTGCGACAAATATACCAGTAGAAGATTTGAGAACCCCTAAAGAACGAAACAAAGAACAAATCCTAACATACGTCTCCACACACAACACAAACAACCCTGAACTTTTCACAGAGATAACGAAAAACCTCGTCCTACTTAACCAAAACAGCAAACTAAACAATTTCCTTAAAACAACAAAAATAATAAAAAGCAAACGCCAACCCAAAAACCTAAAACGCATTCTTACCTCATCCAAACTCAATCAAGACGCAACAAAAGGAGTCACAAAATGCAACAAACAACGATGTGGAGTCTGCAACATAATATTAGAGGGAAACACATACACATTTGCGAACCCCATACAAACATTCAGAATTAAAAAAAACCTAGATTGCACCTCAAAAAACGTAATCTATGTAATAAAATGTCCAGCATGCGATAAATCCTACATAGGCGCTACAAAAAACCTTAGTAATAGAGTAGCCCTACACCGATCCAACATCAAAATCGCGGAAAATAGACACCTACATGTATCACAACATATACACGCATGCAGTGGAGGCAGATTCGAGATAATGCCCATCTTCCAAACTGACAACTACTTCTACCTGCTAACTCAAGAAAAAAATTTCATAACAAAGTTTAACCCCGCCTTAAACGTCTCTCCATAATTATACACATAAATAGGCAAAACACAAAATACACTTACACGCATGCATGCTTGGGTAGGTGTGCACCCTCACACACGAAACAACAAAAAAGCACAATAAGGCACACGCACACTTTCGCGGGTGCGCGCGCCCATACCCAGTACAGTACCATTTCTCTTAACTAAACAAACAACTAGAAATTAAACGTATGTATGTGTGTGTGCGCGCGTGTGTGCGTGTGTATATGTGTATGTGCGTGGGTGTACACATATGATTGTGTATGCGTGTGTGTATAATTATATATCATCTGTTATCTATGCTACATCTTGTTTGTATATATACGTGCACTTATGTTTGGGTGACCGAATCCATGTATGCATATGTGCATGGATTGGAAAGGAAACTCCAACCAATATATACATAAGGTGGGATGTATGAATATGTATATGTGTGTGGGATTGTGAATGCATGTGCCCATATATATATATATATATGGGTGGATGAGTGTATACACATCCGTATGTATGTGTGTATGTATGTATATATACATATGTATGCACATGTATGAGTGGGTAAATGTGTTCGTGTGAATATGGATATACGCGTATGTGTGAGCCCCTGCATATGTCTGTGTGTGTGCATGTGTGTGCGTATGTGTATGTGCCTACATAGTATGTGGATGTTTGTGAGTGTATGTGCACATACATATATGTGTGTACATATATGTGTGTATGTGCGTGTATGTGTGTGTATATATATCTTCTACCTATTATTCTCCATCTTACTTGTGTGTGTGTGGGGGTGCGTGTACATATGTCTGAATGATTAAGCGCATATATACATGCGTGTTTTATTAGGAAAAAAAAAATATATATATATATGTATATATATATATATATATATATATATATAATATATATATATATGTATATAAAATAAAAAATAAAAAATAAAAATAATTGTTAGCGGTGGATGTATGCGAGTGCGTGTGTGAGTGTGTAGGTGGGTATGTATATGTGTATATATGTATGCTCCTACATATATTTCTATGTATGTACGTGTGTGTATGTGTGTGTGCCTGTGTGCGTGTGCATGTGTACATGTACATGAATATATATGTATGCGTATGGGATTGTGTGTGAGTGTATGCTATACATGGGGAAAGAAAGTCTTTAAAAAAGAACCCTAAAGAAGCCATAAAAACCTTCACCATATGGACTAAAAAACACTCTTTGAAACTAACTTTGACCGGTCACAGTAAAACACTTACGGTTGGAGACAGAACGTCTAAACACTGAACACACGCATCGCACCACTATGAAAAACATATTTAATATCAGCGGAGACATATCCACAAACTCCCATTTTAAAGAAAAACTTTTTACGAAAATATCTGAAGAGAGCACACCCTAAGCTCGAAACGCGTTATAAAAATATTTTAAAATAAAAATATGATGAAAACCTTTAAAAAAAACCCACAATTGTTGATGGCTACACTCTTTTAAATATATATATATATATATATATATATATATATATATATATATATATATATATATATATATATATATATATATATATATATATATATTAATGTTTGGACGATTAATTAGAATGGAATCAGGTATCGAAAAAAATCGGAATTAGTGGGTATCAGAATCGGTATCAGGAAGAGAAAAATTGTGTCTATATTCCAATGCCAAAAACAATTCTAAACTTAATTTTCTACGGCTTGTATTAATGATGAAATGATCAATATTTAATGATTTTAAAATTAAACCCTATAGATCATCTCCATACCTATATTCATACGTTTATAACATTAATAGTACATATTTCATGGTTTTTGCTGTAACTCATCCCCCAAAGACAACTCTATTTTTAGAAATTTAAACGAATCAGAATTGGAATTTGTAATTATATCAGAATTTTAAACAGAATCGGTAATTATATCGGAATCGGAAATTTATTGGAATCCTCTAATCTCTACTTACAACAGGGTATATATATATATATATATATATATATATATATATATATATATATATATATATATACATATATATATATACATATATATATGTATATATATACATATATATATATACATATATATATATATATATGTGTGTGTTTTATTTTTTATTACCGTTTTACCTGCTTGGTTACATATGTTTTAGATGTTGGACCATGTTTACGATCCAACAGCTTCGTTAGACCATAAGAGGCTGTTGGATCGTAGACATGGTCCAACATCTGAAACATATGTAACCAAACAGATAAAACACATATTTGCTCTGCAATAGTATTGAGCACTCTCTTCAGGTTTTTACTAATTACCAATTTTACCAAATATATATATATATATATATATATATATATATATATATATATATATATATATGTATTCCTGTCTGTTTGTTTGTTTGTTCACAATGACGTCATGGCATATACATAATACGTCAGTAGATAATCTCATGGATGACGTCATGTATGGGGAAAAGCAAATTGAAAGTAAAGTTTCTCCGGTAACTGCAGGCAACCTGCTAGTATCTATATATATGAGAGAGAGAGAGACTGAGAGAGATGAAGCCATGCTCTTTTGTGCGCTTCTCTCACGGCTTTGAATATCTAAAATCGATTAGCAGGAAATCCTGTTGACCACTTCTAATATAAATGATTTTCAAAAAGTTTTGCATGCAGTAAATTTCAAATTGAAGGCATAAATTAACTTTGAAAATAAAAATAACATATTCAAATGATATTCATATCGATTAAATGGACGCATGAACATTTTCACGGATCAACTCAAATATATTCTCCGAAATGGCGTTACCTAAAACAGATTAACATCAAAACACCCCCCACTCTTTGCTCTTGCCCTTCTACCACTTACAACCGACATCTCATACTTTTCATGCTTTCAAATGTTCATTATCTTTATATGCAGTTTTGTAGAATACAACTTTCAATTTCATAATGTTGAAAGTCATAAAATTACGCAACACCTCATTGATTATAGATGTCCAAACAGTTATTCATGTATAGATTCATACAACGTGTTTCTGTTTGATGTTTTGCTCATACGTAAATATCTCTATATAAATACCCAATCTACAGATATTTGCTTCTCTATGCCAAAAAAGATTATACTATTATTAAATTCATGTAAATATGCATGTGTTGAATTATATATATATATATATATAGATATATATATATATATATATATATATATATATATATATATATATATATGTGTATATATATATATGCAGGGTGTTAAAAGATTACTGGAGGATTTTGAACTTAAATAGATTCTTTATTTTTGAGGATATCTTTCTGTAATTTTAACACAATCTGACTAAGACACTGTGAAACGTTTTCCAAAAAAATACAAAATTCTAACAATATTTATTTATGAAAAATAATGTATTTTAAATGTTGCCCATTTTCAGTTTCGTATATTTATGCTCTTTCCAAAATATTATTTATGACAGATTGCAGAATGTCTGGATTGTGATTCAACTCTCTTGTTTAGTTTGTGATATTTTCCTTCAATTCTTGCAGGGTTTAGTGTCCGTTAGCATAGACTCTTTCTTTAAGATATCCCCACAAGGAAAGGTTGAGACTAGTCAAGTCTGGGGGGACATGGAGCCATTGACATTGCTATAGCAAGAGATAATGTTGTCACCAAAGCATTGCTATATCTCTATATAAATACCCAATCTACAGATATTTGCTTCTCTATGCCAAAAAAGATTATACTATTATTAAATTCATGTAAATATGCATGTGTTGAATTATATATATATATATATATATATATATATATATATATATATATATATATATATATATATATATATATATATATATGTATATATATATATGCAGGGTGTTAAAAGATTACTGGAGGGTTTTGAACTTAAATAGATTCTTTATTTTTGAGGATATCTTTCTGTAATTTTAACACAATCTAACTAAGACACTGTGAAACGTTTTCCAAAAAAATACAAAATTCTAACAATATTTATTTATGAAAAATAATGTATTTTAAATGTTGCCCATTTTCAGTTTCGTATATTTATGCTCTTTCCAAAATATTATTTATGACAGATTGCAGAATGTCTGGATTGTGATTCAACTCTCTTGTTTAGTTTGTGATATTTTCCTTCAATTCTTGCAGGGTTTAGTGTCCGTTAGCATAGACTCTTTCTTTAAGATATCCCCACAAGGAAAGGTTGAGACTAGTCAAGTCTGGGGGGACATGGAGCCATTGACATTGCTATAGCAAGAGATAATGTTGTCACCAAAGCATTGCTATATCTCTATATAAATACCCAATCTACAGATATTTGCTTCTCTATGCCAAAAAAGATTATACTATTATTAAATTCATGTAAATATGCATGTGTTGAATTATATATATATATATATATATATATATATATATATATATATATATATATATATATATATATATGTATATATATATATGCAGGGTGTTAAAAGATTACTGGAGGGTTTTGAACTTAAATAGATTCTTTATTTTTGAGGATATCTTTCTGTAATTTTAACACAATCTGACTAAGACACTGTGAAACGTTTTCCAAAAAAATACAAAATTCTAACAATATTTATTTATGAAAAATAATGTATTTTAAATGTTGCCCATTTTCAGTTTCGTATATTTATGCTCTTTCCAAAATATTATTTATGACAGATTGCAGAATGTCTGGATTGTGATTCAACTCCCTTGTTTAGTTTGTGATATTTTCCTTCAATTCTTGCAGGGTTTAGTGTCCGTTAGCATAGACTCTTTCTTTAAGATATCCCCACAAGGAAAGGTTGAGACTAGTCAAGTCTGGGGGGACATGGAGCCATTGACATTGCTATAGCAAGAGATAATGTTGTCACCAAAGCATTGCTATAGCAAGAGATAATGTTGTCACCAAAGCATTGCTATAGCAAGAGATAATGTTGTCACCAAAGCATTGCTATAGCAAGAGATAATGTTGTCACCAAAGCATTGCCTGGGAAGCTTCATGGTGTCTCTCGCCTTTTGTGCTGTTGCCCCATCTTGTTGGAACTATAATCCGTGTCTATTTTGAATTTGTGGGCGCAAGAATTTTCTAATCATGGTCTGGTATCTCTCTCCAGTATCAGTGACAGCATTTTCATCTTGATCTTCAAAAAATAAGGTCCAATCATCTTCTCCTCCGTTACTGCACACCATACATTGCACTTTATGGGATGCAACTTCTTTTGATGAATTGCTCTTGGATTTTCAGAGCCCCAAAATCTGTAATTTTGTTTGTTAACGAATCCATTCAAATGAAAATGGGTTTCATCTGACATAATTAACATTTTCAGAAAATTGGGGTCATTTCGGACAAGTTTTTGCATTTGAACTGCATATTGAACCCTAGTTTGAAAATTCTCAAGCTTCAAGTGTTGAACAAATTGTACATTATAAGGAAAGAGTTTTAAACTGTGCAGAATATTGTGTAGTGAATTTCGACATATCCCAAAATGTGTGGAACGTTGTCGAATCGATGTTTCAGAATGCTGTTCCACGCTCTTTTGCACTCTTTCCCTATTTTCATTTGTGATGACGCTTCGAGGTTTGCTAGCTTGCACAACATCAAGTACAGCTTCTTGGTCTTCAAGTCGGTGCACAATGTTTCGAATTGTATTGTGACTTGGACTTTCTCTTACATGAAAATGTCGTCGATAAGCTTTTTCTGTCAAAACAATTGACCCCTGATTTTTGTAAAACAATTTCATAACTTGCATACGTTGTTCAATGCTATACTTATCTATAATTCATTTCAAAGATATTATCTGCAAAATATTTGCAATAGAGAAAAAAATAATCATTAATGATAAAATGACAAAGATTTTTAACTCTTCAGAGATTTTTTGAACATCGTGTATATTTATTAGGTGGACAAGAAGGTTCTTGCGGAATTTTTAATTTTGATTCCAAATGATGTATTTTCAAAAGAGTTTTCGTTATAATACCTTTACTTTATATATCATCTTAAAGAACGTTTTTCGTTTTATCTAATCGTTTAAATTGCAATCGTTTTAAAACAATTATGTCTTCTTTTCTGATTGTTAAATCAAAGATGGAAAAAAACAATTTTCTCATTTCAATTCAAGCTAGACTGAAAAGCTGCTGAAACAATTTACGATATACACGAAGCGTTTGGCCCAGCAACCACTACTACTGAACGCATAGCACAATGGAGAAATTTAATTTAAGAAATTTTGTGGCAGCGACAAGAGACTTGACGCTGATGTGCATAGTGGTCGGTCATCGGATGTTGACAACAGAGCCAATCCACGCACAACTGTTTGAAAACTTGCTTCTGAATTAGACGTAACGTATACGACAATTTCCAACCACTTGATAGAGATTGGAAAGACAAAAAAACTTGATAAATGGATTCCGCACGAATTGAACAACAACCAAAAGAAACGCCATCATAGGTGTCCCAAAAAATTTGACGCCATTTTAAATGGCAATATCTCGGAAACTACTCAGTGTATCTTAATGAAACTGCATAAACTTTATGTTGAATATCATTTACAATCGTGTACCTCAGAACCCGCAAAACTGTTGTTCGAGGCATCTGGATTTTCGCACTTGCTCTTTTTACAGATTCCGGGGACCTTCCAGGAATGTTTCACGAACTTTCTCGATTTTCTTTTTCGTCCAAATCCTTTAGCCCCGCATAAGCAGCCTTTTTCTTTAAATGTTTAGTGACAAGTGCAAATTTATTTACTAGTTGGTGCATTTTTCGCAAAGTTTGTAAAAAAAGCCAACTGCAGGATCTTGGGTGACTCTGTTCGAACATATTCTCACATACAAAAGGACTTTTCTTTTGAAGTGAACTACATTTCTCAGCCTGAAGAGATAAATGTCAAACATTAAACATACAATCTTGAACTGTTTCTCTATAAGTTGTGAAAATTTGAGGTAATTTCGACGAAAATTGCCAAAATTATTGACCTGCGAAATAACGTTAAATTTTTTTGAGCCCATATATATATATATATATATATATATATATATATATATATATATATATATATATATATATGTATATATTCTTTAATATCTTGACTGTGTGTGTAGGAAAGGTCTTTACCGAACACCTCTGTCAATTTTTGGTCTACGGACTTGAAATTTTATATATAAGGGATTTAGATCCGTGGAAAAAATTCGATTTGGGTAGAAATTTGCGCATGTGTTAGTTCTAAGCATGTGCAAATGCACTTTTATATCTTTTACAATGTTGTTTCGCAAGGTTTTCTATGCATAATATAGATGGTGGTGACTACTATGTTTTAGTTTCCATTCTATCTGATGGTACACTAGTCATTCTTTTTTAAATTTGAAACTATTATTATATATTGGATAATGATCAATAGAGAATTGGCTCTATTCTAATAAATACGAAATCTGCATGAATTAAAATATAATATTTAAGCATATTTTACGATCAGGCAAGGTCGAGCGGCTAGCTAGTATATATATATGTACATAAATATTTTTTCAAGGAGAAAATCTATTAAAAATGACTTCTGTTTCTCAAGTTTTAAAATATTTCAGTTATGAACCTTAAACGCAATAAGCGATAATTGAAGTCGACAAAAAAAAATTGAAAATTTGATGTCATAAAAATTTCTTGAAACCAATTCGAATTTTATAACTCTCTCGTTTTATAACAGCTCCAAAAATAAACAAAGATGATTCGTTTCTAAATTTTATATTTTATACATGTAATATCAATCTTGTTTAATGGTGGAAAACGATCTCAAAATACTTCTAAGCTTATACATTAATCCTAGCAGCCTCGCTTCCATGTAAACTTGTAAAGACTAGACGAACACATGATACCCACTTTGTTTTACGATGCCTTACACAATGAAAAGTTCATCGTCATTAATTGATAATTAGTTGGTCAATGTGTGTGTGTGTGCGTGTGTGTGTGCGTGTGTGCGTGTGTGTGTGCGTGTGTGTGTGTGTGTGTGTGTGTGTGTGTGTGTGTGTGTGTGTGTGTGAGTTGCGTAACTTTCCAACAACTTGAATGTTCCATAGAAGTTCTTTTGTGTGAACGTGTCACTGACCCTCATCACAGCCTCTTTCCATGACAGCTTCTAAGGTTTCCTTGAGTTTAGGGAATAAGCAAAAGTCACAGGGAGCAAGGTGTGGACAACAGGGAGGGTGAGGAACTGTCTTGATGCCATGATAATGTCTTTCTTTCTCATCTTATCTTGGCACCCTTAGGACAAACTCCCTGCAAATCTGTCGCATCTTCAGTTCCTCACTAATAATTGTGTATATTGTTCCACACTGACATCAAACTGTGCATTTATTGTCTCTATGGACACACGATTGTCCTTATCCATGAAACTCTGGTTCTGACTATCTTACTCCTCCCACACCTCTTATCATCCCTCACAGCCTCCCTTCCTTCCTTCCATCTCTATGTCACTTAAAAATCACTGATGCTTGATTTACACAAGATGGTCCAAAAGCAGTCTGAAGCATTCCATACGTTTCTGTGGCATTTTTCCAATTTTAATCAGAATTTTATTGCATATTCTTCTTGTAACGTGTCCTTATGTCCAGATTGCATTTTTGAAATTCAGCAGTTGTGACAATCAGAATTTAACTCCATATGCCTCCCCCAGTCATTTAGTCTTCAATGCATTGTAGTCAACATTGCACCGTAGAGAACCTACTGTTCATTCTATAAACTTATTTTTGATATATATAATGGCTTAAATAAAAGTTTAAAATAAAAAATTCAAATATCATGCTTCAACTGAACAACTAAACAGAACCATTTCGAATGCGTCCTGTCATATCAAAGAACCTAGTTGATTTTATATATTGAGCCTTTCGCTTTGTTTGGTAATAAAATTTCTCTAATCCATTTGTTGTATTAGGCTGAGTAAGGTGTTTACTTTTTCAAAATCGCCTGTTCCTTCTTCCATCAGATTATTTCGATGATCGATTATTGAGAATATCGAAGAGATTTCAGTATAAAACTGATCTAAGAACAATCACAGACACCTAGCGGTTTTCGCGTCAATAGGGAACGAACTCACAGACACACAGACAAAGTTCCAGTTATATATATATATATATATATATATATATATATATATATATATATATATATATATATTAGGTACGGGCAAAAATGGGCGGACAAAAATAGGTGGACTGATTGAAAGTCGATTTATCATAAATTTTTTGTAGGTTTCCGACTACTTTTTTGATTGTATTTGAAAGATTAAAAACTAAACTTAATTTCCAAAAAGAAAAAAAGTATTTGTACACGTGAAAAAAAAAAGGTTATGAAAATATTTTCACGGCGAGCTACTCAATTCAACTAAATTTGGAAGTTAAATAAATTCTTTGTAAAAAATCCTTTAAAAGATAAATATTAGGTTTCTGAGTCTATTTCAGAGATAATTAGTAAATTAAATTCTAAGATATTGAATTAAATAAAGAAAACACCTTGTTTGTACAAGTGAGTTGATAAATACTGAAATTTGATTAAAATTGGTTAATTTCCTGATTTTTGGTGATTTTTTTAAGTAAAGGGAGGGGTCAAAATGTGTATACATTTTGAGCATCGGCATTCATTTTGTCCATACCTTATATATATATATATATATATATATATATATATATATATATATATATATATATATATATATATATATATATATTAAATAATGTGATTTATAATTTAAAAATTTAAAAAAATTTTAAAATTTAAAAATCAAAATTTAATTAAATTAAAAATCAGTTTCATAAGAAGGAACAACAACAACAAAGTCAATTATCTGTACGATCGTTTCGGAAATCCGTGCTTTTTATTTGTGGTATACATGAAGTCACGTAGAACAATTATACATAGTTTTTTTGGTAAGCACGGTCTCCTCATCAGCAAATTTAGGAGGATTTCTATTGAATTGAAAAGACACCAAAAATAAACCTAGCATTAAAAGTAAGGCAGATGAATCTGAAAAATTGAAGTAAAAGGTTTGGATTTAAAATTTATAAGAAAATTAATAAGAAAATTGGTATAGGTTAGAGATAGAAATGAGTAGAAAAAATATATATATATTTTTATTTTTTTTTAATTTACATAATAAATTTGATTTAAAAATATATAGATATATAATTACCTTTTGTTTTTTTCTTTTTTTGAAATCAGGAACTGTATTTAAAGTAGTCATTTAGATGTTTGCTATAGCTTTTTATTTTATTGAATGAATATATATATATATATATATATATATATATATTAAAGTTTGTTTTTGAAATATCATTACTTTCAATGTATACAGTTTTTAACCAGTCTAGATTGTTATTCTAAAACCAGTCACGGTTAATTTTGACTATAGCTCAATGTATCTATTTAATAGTCGCAGAGCATATATAATGTAAAATTTTGTTGAAAATTCAAAGACTCACGTATTCTTTTTTATAACTTTAGTTTATTTCCTGGATTTTACGTTTAAAAAGATTTCCATATCCATGCCTCCTCACTTCCTCCATCTTTTGGTGCTATGTGAAGATAGTTTTTCGTTTTAACTCGTAGTTTCGTATTTTTATTTTTTATTTATTAATTATTTATTTTGGTTTTAATTTCCCCTTTTTTCTATTTGTTTTTTTTTCAATTATCATATAATTGTATATAATTTTATTTCTACATTTATACGTGTTTAATTTAATAGTCCTTTTTTGCTTGTTGTTTCAATTTATATTATTACTCGATCCTTGTGTTTAAAGGGAGGCCACTCTCATGGAATAATTTTATATATCTAGGATTACCTCCCTTGCATCTTTCATCTTTCCTTATATTATACGTTTCGTTTTCACTATTTTTTTCCTAATCTGCTCTAGTGTGTGAAATTAAATTCTGTTTCTGTGCAAACATCCGTGGATTACATCTCGTCGTTTGTTTAATAATTTTTCTTTTGATATTAGTATATGATAAGATTCTAATATGTTGGGTTTATACCTAGCATCTCAAAAAGAATAGCCAAAATATCACAAAATGAAGAATTATTCAACAAAAACAAAGAATATTATAACCAAGCCTTAGCTGGATCAGAATATAAAGAACAAATTAAATTTGTTAAGGAAACTCACACGGACAGAAGTATATGAAAACCAGAAGTAAATGTAAGAAAGAAATAGCTGTGAAGCTCAGAAATTAGAAACCTGTGATTCTGAAAAATCTACAACAGTATAGTGAATAATGGGCAATCGCCAATTCCCCCACAATCCAACAATCATGAAGTTCTTTGCTCAGCAACCAAGAAGGCTAACATGCTTGCCAGTCGGTTTGCTCCCAACTCCACACTAGACCCTGCTAACCAATCTCTCCCAGACTTTCCTTTGTGGACAGACGCCATACTTGACGATCTGAAAATCACCCCTTCTCAGGTGCATGCCATTATAAAAAAGCTTGACACTGCAAAAGCATGTGGACCTGATCTCATCCCGGCTGTGCTATTAAAAATGTGCTCCGCCAAAGTAGCTCCAATCCTCTCCAAACTTTACAACAAATGCCTTAATAAATCTTGCTTTCCGGGCTGCTGGAAAACTGCTTCTGTGGTGCCAGTTATCAAGATTTCTGGCGAAAGAACATACCCAGCAAATTACCGCCCCATTAGGCTCCTCCCACTTTTTGCCAAAATATTTGAGTCCATAATTAACCAAGCTCTAGTCCATCACCTTACTTATGCTAAACTTCTGACCGCCCAACAATATGGATTTAGGCAAGCCTGTTCCACAGCAGACATTCTAACTGTAATCCCTGAGCGTATATACTCTTCACTGGACAAAGCAGAGGTGATAGAACGGTAGCTCTAGATATATCTAAGGCTTTTGACAGGGTATGGCACGAAGGTCTTTTCAGGAAAATCAGATCATACAGTATCACTGGAAGAATACTTAACATAATTAAATCCTTCTTAGATAAGAGAAAAATCCAGGTTGTCCTCGATGGCCGTACATCTAAACAATATGATATAAATGCAGGAGTGCCTCAGGGGTCTATCCTTGGACCTCTATTATTCCTAATATTCATAAATGACCTCCCTGACAAAATTGTCTCTGAGATGGGTATATATGCTGATGACACCACGCTCTATAACAGACACGACAGGAAAAGAAATGAACACATATCTAAAGAAATGGCAGAAACACTAGAGAATGACTTCCAATCAGTAGTGGAATGGGGACAAAAATGGATGGTCACATTCAATGCTGCCAAGACTAAACTTGTTTCCTTCAATAATTACAAGAAACCTTCTCTGCCACCAATAGCAATGGCCAAAGACTCTTTATCTTAAAACATCTTTTAAACTCCTCGGCCTAACGTTCACAGGAAACATGAGTTGGAACAATTACATTGAGAGTATTGCCAGGCCCGCTGTGAAAAAGGTAGGTTCTCTCTACCGTGCTAAAAAGATACTAACGCCTGAAAGTATCCTATACATCTAAAAGGCCACCATTACCTCATGTATGAAGTATTGCCCGTGCATCTGTTACTAGTCTCTCACTCCTAGACAAGGTTCAAAAGAGAGTAGCCAACATAATAGGTCATGAACTATCATCCAAGCTTCAGCCTCTGTCCTATCTACGCAATGTAGCATCCCTCTGCCTGTTCTACAAGTACTTTAACAGTGTATGTTCTGATGAACTGCAAGCATTTGTGCCCCCTCTACGTAAATATTCCCGACAAACCCGACAAGCAGTAGAATCGTAGTATACAAATGCGAAGTTATAACAAATAATGAAACTAAAGTGTAACACCAAAGAGAGGCAGCGTGAAATCGTCAGTGACCATTAACTTTTAGTTAAGACGCAGTAGTATTAGTTGGGAGAACTTCTTTGGTTGTTGAGGACAAGGGGCGTCGTCCTCATATTGAGAATCGCCACCCCATGTGGGGGCGAATGTAACACCAAAGAAAGGCAGCATCAGACCATTAGGGTCGATGTGACGCTTTTATTTAACGTTAGTATTTTATCCCGGGCAATATCTGGTAATTGAAAGATAGATGTTAAGATCTTATTCCGGGCAACACCGGTTAACTAAAAGATATATGTTAATATTTTTGTCCCGGGCCGACATCGAAAAAAGAAAGAATTTCAATTCTGCCAAAGTATTTTTCTCCCTTTCTTCTTCAAAGCATGATTCGAGGAGCACCGGAACTTACTTTAAGGACAGATATCGCAATCACCAAGCATCGTTTAAAAATGAAACTGAGAAAGAAAATAACATCACAAATAGCGAATACAACAACAATGTGGATAAAAATGAAAACAAAAATAGAAAGGATCATAACAATGGTGACAATTACAATTGCTACAACGAAAATAGAAATAGAACCAATAGTAATTACGAAAACAACCGAAAAAAAACAAAGAAAAACTCAACCACTTTAGCAGTATGGATTAAGGAATTAAAGGAAAATAAAACTGAATATAAATTAAGATGGTCAATAATTGATAAGGGGAAAAATATAAACCTAGCAAATCGAAAAGATGCAACCTATGTATATTAGAATATTACCATATATTAATATCAAAAGAAAAATTATTAAACAAACGACGAGATGTAATCCACGGATGTTTGCACAGAAACTGAATTTAATTTCACACACTAGAGCAGATTAGGACAAAAATAGTAAAAATGGAACGTATAATATAAGGAAAAATAAAAGATGCAAGAGAGGTAATCCTAGATATATAAAATTATTCCATGAGAGTGGTCTCCCTTTAAACACAAGGATCGAGTAATGATACAGATTGAAACAACAAGCAAAAATGGAATATTAAAATAAACACACATAAATGTAGAAATTATATGATAATTGAAAATTAAACAAATAGAAAAAAGGGGAAATTAAAACCAAAATAAATAATTAATAAATAAAAAATAAATGAACAATAAAAATACGAAACTACGAGTTAAAACGGAAAACTATCTTCACATAGCACCAAAAGATGGAGGAAGTGAGGAGGCATGGATATGGAAATCTTTTTAAACGTATAAGATGTTCAGCATGTAAAAAATATACCTTTTGTTGTAAAAATCTAAGGGATAAACATCTGAAGAAGTTGGTGGGGACAGGATATTTTTATGGACACATAAATCGTAAAATTGCCTACCCACTAACGAAACAGTTGTAATGGAAAAATCCAGGAAATAAACGAAGGTTATAAAAAGAAAATGTGAGTCTTTGAATTTTCAACAAAATTTTACATATTATATATATATATATATATATATATATATATATATATATATATATATTACATTTTCACTCTAAACAGTTTGGTTAAGGGTACTATCAGGGGCAACAACTACTGGGGTACTATGTAGGTATTTGGGCAGCAAGATGTCGGTTCACGTTAGACTTAAACTTCTGCAGGTCGGTACAGTCAGTCAGGGAAGCAGAATTCCAAAGTCTAGCAGTTCTGGGGAAACTACTACTGGAGTAGAAAGATCTTTTACATCATGTGATCTCTACTTTGTGGTGGTGGGATTTAGCTGCTTGTCAGGATTGTCGAGGGTGTTTACGTCGTTGGGGCAGAAGTGCTTGCAGTTCGTCAGAGAATTCACCATTAAAATACTTGTAGAACAGGCAGAGGGATGCTACATTGCGTCGATGAGACAGAGGCTGAAGTTTAGATGCCAGTTCAGGGCCTATCAGATTGGCGACTCTCCTTTGAACCTTGTCTAGAAGTGAGACACTAGTAGCAGACGCACCAGCCCAAATATGACAGCAATACTCCATACATGGACGATTGGTGGCCATATAGAGGTACAGGATACTTTCAGGTGTTAGTAGTTTTCTAGCACGGTAGAGAGAACCTACCTTTTCCGCAGCGGCCCTGGCAATGCTTTCAATATAATTGTTCCAACCAACGTTTCCTGTGAACTTAAGGCCAAGGAGTTTGAAAGATGTTTTCAAATAAAAAGTCTTTTGCCATTGCTATTGGTGGCAGAGAAGGTTTCTTGTAATTATTGAAGGAAACAAGTTTAGTCTTGGCGGCAGTGAACGTGACCATCAATTTTTGTCCCCATTCCACTACAAATTGAAAAAAAATTTACAATGGGGAGAGAGTGATTGAGAAGAGAAAA
>NC_136492.1:145899518-145977018 GCF_053919585.1 Euprymna scolopes
TAGATTTTTTCCTTATTTCATCCCTTATAAAATGATATCTGATATCAATATGCTTCGACCTTTGATAAATCATAGAATTATTTGCTAATAAGATACTGCTCTGATTATCACAATGAATTACTATAGGTTTTTTAATTAGATCCTGTTTTAAAATAGATTTTAGAAGGGTGTTCAGCAAAATTTCCTCCTGCGCGGAATGAGTAAGAGCCACATATTCCGCTTCACAAGTAGAAAGGGCAACAATTTGTTGCTTTTTAGTTTTCCAACAGATCATAGGTCCAGTCTTTGACAGTCTAAAACAATATCCCGCTATACTCTTTCTATCCTCAGAGTTAGCCCAATCTGAATCCGAGAAGCCTTCTAAATTTAAAGGATATGTAGATTTTTTAAATCTTAAAGATTGTTCCTTGGTTCCTTTTAGGTAACGAAGGATTTGTTTTGCACGATTAAGGTCTTTAATTGTCGGTTTCGATAAGTTTTGAGATAGCTTTGTTACAGTGTAACATATGTCAGGCCTTGTTGCGGTCATCAAGTAGTTGAGGCTTCCTACCATTTCCCTGTATATTCGGTTATCTATGAATTTTGTTTCGGTCCCTATATTTTTTATTTATGTCCATTTCGACGGGAGTTGAACACGGCTTACAATCTTGCATTCCGAACTTGAGCAGAATTTTTTTCAGTGTATCGTGATTGGTTCATAGTTATAGTTTCATTTTCACAGGTAAATTTTATACCGAGGAACCATGACAGTCGTCCAAGATCGGCCATTTAAATTTTTTTATTTAATTCATTTTTAACATCTTTTAAAGTGTTGTCACAGTTTGAGGCGAGTAATATATCGTCAACCCAAAAAACCAAAATCAACAATTTATTACCTACATTTTTGGTATACATGCACGCGTCTACGGGACATTGTTTGAATTCCTGTTCTATTAAATAATTATGGAGTGTTAAATTCTAATTGTGTGCACTTTGTTTTAGTCAATATAACGATTTATTTAATTTCCACACCCAATTTTTATTTTTCATTTTAAATCCTTCTGGAGGATAAATGTAGATTTCACAGTCAATCGGAGCATTTAAATAAGCATTTTTTTACATCCATTTGATGTATTTTTAAATTGTATTGAGCGGCAAGTTGTAATAAAATTTTAATTGTCGTTAAATTTGTCGTTAGTGAAAATGTTGCAAAATATTCCACTCCAAAGATTTGTGAAAAACCTTTTGCCACAAATCTTGCTTTAAAAGTTTCACTGCCAGAAGCTGTGATTTTTTTTGAAAAAAACCCAGCGTGAAGAAATTATATTTTTATCTGTTGGTTTTGCCACTATTTCATATGTGTTATTTTCAAATAAAGCTTTCAATTCGGATACCATAGCTTGTTCCCATTCTTGGTGATTTTCTGAATTAATCGCCTCATTATAACTTTCTGGTGCATTGTTCAACGAATAACAGTAATCCACGGCGTAATCTTGTATCTTTTCAATTTGTAAGGAGTCTGGCCTTTTTCGCTCCCTTATTGGGTATCAACGTGTCTGGTTAATATTTTCGTCAGAAGTACTGTAATTGTCGTCTTTATTAATATTTTCATTGTGATCGATTAAAATGCTAGGTAATATTTCACGTTTTTCATCCACTGGATCGCCATTTTTTAAATTTAATGTATTGTTGAATTTTACACATCTAACCCTTTTTATGGCATTTTGAGCTGCGAAGTAGATTTAGTATGCAAGGCTATTTTTATCGTAACCTACGAAAGTACCTTTTTCCTTTTTAGTATTTAGTTTACTGGTGTTTTCTATAAATGCAAAACAATCAGAACCAAATAGATGCATTCTGTTCATTTTAGGTTTAACACCGCAAAACGCTTCATACGGCGTTTTTCCTAGCCTCTTATTGAACGATCTATTTCTGGTATATGCTGCTGCCATTAAAGCGTCTGTCAATAAACTATGCGCTAGTTTCGATTCGATAAGTAGGCATCTTGTCATCTCAAAAAGGGTTCGCCATGCCCTTTCAGCGGTGCCATTTTGGAAGGGGGAATACGGCGCCGATTTCTCGTGTTTAATACGGTGGTTAATTAATAGAAGTTCAAAGTCTTTACTAGTAAATTCTGTCCCATTGTCTGAGCGAATACATTTTACTGAACCGTACGGGGCAACATTAGCTAAATATTTCTTAGTGGTGAGGATAGTGTCGGATTTGTTTTTTAGAAAATAAACCATAATTAAACCGGAAAAATCATCAATAAAGTTCAAAACGTACCTTAGATTGTTTCTCCCAATCGGGCTGATCGGACCTGCTAAGTCACAGTGCACAAGTGGGAGAATTTTTGTAGCTTTTTTGTCTGGCGTTCGGCTTATATCTTTTGTCATTTTCCCCTGTGCACACACATCACAATTGGTGAGATCGTCTGAAGGTATTATTTTCATGCCTTTTACTACATTTGGTAATTTTTTAATATCAACTGTATTGCAGTGTCCTAGAATTTTATACCAGGTTTCCAAGTCGTGACAGGCAGTTTTTGAGGGAATCATACTTTTTAAATAATATAATCGGCCATTTTCTTTAATGTCAAATACAGTTCCATTGGGGTATATCAATTTTGACTTGTTTTGGTCAAATTATATATGCGCGCCTTGTTAAATTACAGCCTGCACGGAAAATATGTCTTGCTTTAATGTAGGTATGAACAGAGTATTTTTTAGAATACAGTTACAGATTTTGCCTTTATTATTTTTTAGGGATATTTTAGCATTGCCTCTTTTCAAGACTATATCATTTATTTGACTATCGTCGGCAAGTTCGACAAAATGACTTTGAGGATTAAAGTTTAAATCAAAATTAATAAAATCAGATTCCTTGGTGATAACGTGCGCTGTAGCACCACAGTCTACAAGGAGGTTTTTACTGTTTGTCGTATTGTCAAAGTTACAGGTGAATAGAAATGTATGATCTTCCTCAAAGTTCTCAACGTTTTTACGGGGTATATTTTTGAGCGTTTATATCGACATGGGAAACTTTTGTAGTTGGGTCGTCCACAATTATAGCAGATAATTTTATTCTTTTTCCTGGGAAAATTACTTTTGGAGAATACGTTGCAGTGAGTTGCGTAATTTGGTAGTGTCTGCTTTCGATAAGCATTTTTGAACTTCATAATATTGCTGGAGTTATTATTGTCCACGAGCATACGATTAGTCTCTTCGTAATTGCGCAATGCCACTTTAAATTCGCTGAAATTTATGTGTTTGTCTTTCTGAGTTATAACAGTTGTAAATGATTTAAAATCGACTGGAAGTCCCTTGAGGGTCATTGATATCAACAAGCTATCGCTTATTATTTCACCTGAGAGTTTTAAGGCATTGGCGGTTGTTTCTGCCCTTATAACTTAGTCGGTGATCGTTTCATCCTCGTTACGTTTCAGAGACGTTAATTCTGTATATATAGATACAATGCGGGGAGTTGGGCAAGATGTTGGTTCACGTTACACTTGAACTTCTGCATGTCAGTACACCTGGGGAAGCAGGAACCCGGAAGGGAATTCTAAAGTCTAGCGGTTCTGGGGAAGAAACTATTAGAGTAGAAAGATCTTTTACATCTAGGGATCTCTACAGTGTGGGGGTGGGATTTAGCAGCCTGTCGGGTTTGTCGAGGGTGCTCACGTCGTGTGGACACAAGTGATTGCAGTTCGTCAGAGCATTCACAACTAAAATCCTTGTAGAACAGGCAGAGGGATGCAACATTTCGTCGATGGGACAAAGGCTGAAGTTTAGATGCCAGTTCAGGGCCTATCAGATTGGCGACTCTCTTTTGAACCTTGTCAAGGAGCGAGAGACTAGTAGCAGATGCACCAGCCCAAATGTGACAGCAATACTCCATACATGGGCGAATGGTGGCCTTATAGAGGTACATGATACTTTCGGACGTTAGTAGCTTTCTAGCACGGTAGAGAGAGCCTACCATTTTCGTAATGATCTTGGCAATGCTCTTAATGTAATTGTTCCAACTCATGTTTCCTGTGAACGTTAGGCCGAGGAGTTTAAAAGATGTACTTTCAGGTAAAGTCTTTGGCCATTGCTATTGGTGGTAGAAAGGTTTCTTTTAGTTATTGAAGGAAACAAGTTTAGTCTTGGCAGCATTGAATGTGACCATCCATTTTTGTCCCCATTCCACTACAGATTGGAGGTCATCCTCTAGTGTTTCTGCCATTTCTTTAGATATGTGTTCATTTCTTTTCCTATCATGTCTGTTATAGAGCGTGGTGTCATCAGCATATATACCCATCTCACAAACAATTTTGTCAGGGAGGTCATTTATGAACATCAGGAAAATAGAGGTCCAAGGATAGTCCCCTGAGGCACTCTCGCATTTATATAATATTGTTTAGATAAACGACCATCGAGGACAACCTGAATTTTTCTCGTATTTAAGAAGGATTTAATTATGCCATACCCTATCAAAAGCCTTATATATATATCTAGCTTTACTCTCCCCTGCTTTGTCCAATGAATGGTATATACGTTCAGAGATTACAGTTAGGATATCTGCTGTGGAACGGGCTTGCCTAAATCCATATTGTTGGTAGGTCAGACGTTTAACATCTTTAAGATGATGGACTAGAGCTTGGTTAATTATGGACTCAAATATTTTGGCGAGAAGTGGGAGGAGGCCTATGGGGCGGAAACTTACTGGGTCAGTTCTTTCGCCAAAATTCTTGAAAACTGGTACCATAGAAGCAGTTTCCCAGCAAGCAGGGAAGCAAGATGCATTAAGGGTATTTGTTGTAAAGTTTGGAGAGAACTGGAGCTACTTCAGCGGAACACTTTTTTAATAGCACAGCCGGGATGAGATCAGGTCCACATGCTTTTGAAGTGTCAAAAATTTTTATGATAGCATGCACCTGTGAAGGGGTAATTTTCAGATCGTCTAGTATGGTGTCTGTCCGCAAAGGAAAGTCAGAGAGGGAGTGGTTAGCAGGGTCCAGTGTGGAGTTGGAGGCAAACCGACAGGCAAGCATGTTAGCCTTCTCGGTTGCTGAGCAAACAACTTCATGATTGTTGGATAGTGGGAGAGTTGTTGATTACCCATTATTTACTACACTGTTGTAGATTTTCCAGTAGTCACGGGTTCCTAATTTCTGTGCTTCGCAGCGTTTTTTGGTGGTTTCAGTAAATTCTCTCTTAGCTGTCGCTATTTCTTTCTTACAGTTATATATATACTTCTGTCTGTTTGAACTAGACTTATGTCGGATAAATCTGCGCTATACATGCTGCCTTTGCACGATGGCAGCTGCACAAGTAGAAGTAAACCATTGGGGAGAGTGGGGCTTGCTATAAAATTTCCGTGTTAGAACATCTGCTGCAATTGCTGTTTTGAAACATTCAATGGTCTCATTCGCGCACTGTTCAGCAGGGAGTGAAAAGATATTTTGCCATGGAACGCCTCTGATGAGATCCCTGATTGCTTCCCAGTCAGCCTTTTTTTTAATATCTCGTTGTTTTAAGCAATAGCTCTTCAGTGTTGGCTCTAGAGTTTAGAGCGATGACAACTATTATCACTGCATGATCAGCGTTCCCAAAGGGGCTGTGGGCATTCGTAACACAGTCATCAGGAAGTGTGGTCAGAAACAGATCTAAAAGTGATCCGTATTGTTCTTGCTGATCAGAGAAACGGGTTGGAAACGTAACTATCTGTGATAGGGAATGAGATATAGAGAAGCTATGTGTTGTGCTACCAGCTGCGTCTGTATGAGTAGAAAATCCAAGCCAATTGCTGTGGTGAACATTGAAGTCACCAAATACATGCACTTGTGCGCTAGTGTCGGGGAAAGTGCTTTATCTATGCCGTCAGAGACTTTGTTTATTAGGGTACAGTCCTGGGTCGAGGAAGAGTGGTAGAGAAAATAAAAGTAACTGATGTTATGTTGCATGTTAAGTTTAAAGCACATAAAGGCTTGAACGTTCGATTCTACTTTTGTTTCTTTAGTCAAGGAAGGGTGTTTCGAATATAGACTCCAAGCCCGTACATATGGTTGTCAGAGTCCTTACGGCAGAGTGGGAGTATCCAGGCAAAGAAACACAAATGAAAAAATAACAAAAAACTACTGTAAATTTTAATGAATATATATATATGTATATATATATGTATATGTATATGTATATATATGTATATGTATATGTATATATATGTATATATATATATGTATATGTATATATATGTATATGTATATATATGTATATATATATGTATATATATGTATATATATATATAATTTTCCTCGAGAGAAATTGCATTTTGTATTGTTTATTTACTTTCATTATTTTTTTTGCAATGTTTTTTTGTCAACAAATGTTGTTGTCTTTTTTTTAAAGATGATTTTTTTACTGTAAATTGTTAGGTGAATGTTTTTTCCAGAAAACTTACATTTTTTGTTATTTAAAGAAAATTGTCAGTAAACGTTTTTTTGTAAACATGTTTTTATTAGAAAGGATATATGCTTTTTATGAAAACCGTAAATTGTAAGGTGAAAGTACAGAAAATTTTTTTCCAAGAAAATTTACAAATTATTTTTTGTCAACAGATGTTAAAAAATAAGTAGAACAAATGCCCAAAACATAATTAAAAAAATACATCTTTTATAAAAAAGACAAAAATAATGTCGATTTACTGCTTCAACATTTGAACAACTTAAACGGCTTAATTACATAGTTACGTTTTCAATAATCACGTGATTAAATTTTACCCATTTAAAATTTGTGAAAAATTTCTAATATACCCATATTTAAAATTATAAACTTTAAATAAATGAATGTTTATTTAAAAAATAAAACTACCGCACGTGTCCGATCTTCTAACTGTCATGTTTTTTAAACAAATTCTGTTTACATTAAGCGAGAAGTGTGTTGTGAAAGTTTAATGTTTTATCGATGCAACGTGAATGGTGAAGCACCGGTGTCAAAGCAATCGGTCGAGTGGTTATTAAGATTATCGGATAGTAACGTACATCAGACTTTTACATTTTTATTCATAGGAGATTATGACTGTCCCTTAAAGAACTGGAGTCTTATTTCTTGGCACTTTACGTTGAGATAAAAAAATTCAGTCATTTAAGCCCACGTGCGCACATCCTGAAATTAAAATCATTTGATTCCGATCGACATTTTTAATGATATTATCACTTTATATAAATGTCCATTTCAACTATAGTCTCGGGACGGTTTACGTTGGCCGAGCAGTTTGTTCCTTGTTAATGGAGTCAGAGAGGGCTTCATGACCGAGTTCGAATCTCCCAACCTGTGGTAATCGTGACTCCCTGCACTGAGGATTCCCAAAAGATGAAACATTAGTGCCTATAGGTATTAAAAATAATTATTTATATATATGTATATATATATATGTGTTTGTGTGTGTTTGTGTGTGTGTGTGTTGGGGGGTGAATATAGATGACGTTTGTATAGTCAGACTTAAAGACATTTACCATTCATTTTGAGCCTTGTTAATAGTTATTGAAAAATTAAATTTTAATCGCATGATTACATTTTCAATAATCACGTGATTAAAATTTACCCATTTAAAATTTGTAAAACATTTCTAATACGCCCATATTGAAAATTAGAAACTTTAAATGAATGAATGTTTATTTAAAACAATAAAAATACCGCACGTGTCTGATCTTCTAACCGTCATGTTTTTTTTAAACAAATTCTGTTTACATTAAGCGAGAACTGTGTTGTGAAAGTTTAATGTTTTATCGATGTCACGTGACTGGTGAAGCACCGGCGGTGATAATTCACCATAATTCACCATATAAAAATCGGCAACATCGTTACAAAGAAAACCACCTAATTTATTAAATAAAAATTGAGTATAACGTTATAATTCAAAAGAGATATATAAAAACATGCATGGATACGATGAAAATACTATAGCAAAATGTCGATGCAATTGGTTCAGTAGTTATTTAGATTATCGGTTAGTAACACACCTCATACTTATATATATATATATATATATATATATATATATATATATATATATATATATATATATATATACATATCCGTCATACAAAATCTAGCTAACATAGAAAGAACGTAAATCTATTTCTCTGATCGGACGTTTTCTAGTTTTATTCTTTCTTTGTTTTCTATAAGCATTTTTCTTTCAATTTATTTCGCGGTAATTACCGCATTCACCCACATCAAACCCTTTAGGGTAAAAAAGCAGGACTCTTGCAAAAGAGCCGGCGTAGTAGAAAACGGTTTCCTCGCCAAAAATATGAATTTTTGACCAATCAGAACTCGATGAAAACCTTATTTCTGCCAGTTTCGGAAGCCTCTTAAAAATATAAAAAGACCAAAAAGAACTTTTTTCGGTACACACACAGAGATAGAGGACGCAGATAGCACGCACGCAGAGCGAATACAGTAGCACACACAACCGGCTGTATCACGCACTAAGGAGCATTGCTTGACTCTCTCTTTCTCTCACCTCAGCCACAACATGTGGTTTATTTGTTTTCATCTCACACTCCCAATTTCTTACTTTCTTCTCTTTTTGCACAGACTTCCACATTTGAGCAAAAAAGTAATTTCTTTCCTTTTAACGTAAATAAAAGTTTATTTTACATTATTTTGTAGTGCATTTTTTTTCCATTTATTGTTCGAAGGAATTATGCAAATCCTCTATGGATACTTGTTTTATTTTAATTTTTTTTTTCAATTTCATTTAAAACTGCTAACGTCTTTGGTGGTTTTTAACATTCAGCGCCTAGACGCTTAAAGGAATAAAATTAACAGTAGAAAATAGAAAAATCACATCAAAATTCCTTTTTTAGGGCATTATGAATGACTCGTTTTTGTTCAACTGGCCATATTTTATATTATTCTATTAAAATATTTTATATTATTCTATTAAAATATTTTATATTATTCTATTAAAATATTTTATATTATTCTATTAAAATATTTTATATTATTCTATTAAAATATTTTATATTATTCTATTAAAATATTTTATATTATTCTATTAAAATATTTTATATTATTCTATTAAAATATTTTATATTATTCTATTAAAATATTTTATATTATTCTATTAAAATATTTTATATTATTCTATTGAAATATTTTATATTATTCTATTAAAATATTTTATATTATTCTATTAAAATATTTTATATTATTCTATTAAAATATTTTATATTATTCTATTAAAATATTTTATATTATTCTATTAAAATATTTTATATTATTCTATTAAAATATTTTATATTATTCTATTAAAATATTTTATATTATTCTATTAAAATATTTTATATTATTCTATTAAAATATTTTATATTATTCTATTAAAATATTTTATATTATTCTATTGAAATATTTTATATTATTCTATTAAAATATTTTATATTATTCTATTAAAATATTTTATATTATTCTATTAAAATATTTTATATTATTCTATTAAAATATTTTATATTATTCTATTAAAATATTTTATATTATTCTATTAAAATATTTTATATTATTCTATTGAAATAATAAATTTAATAAAACGTAAGAAAGTTAAATCAAACAATCCATTCAGAAATCGAGCTTTCACTATGCATAAAAAAAGTCAATGATTTTTGTAGGTCATAATTCCTTATAATCATAGTAAATCATAGTGATCGTTACACTTCAACCGTGTCGTTACATTTCTCGGACCCTCGCGTTGTTTGGTACCGTCGCAAGAACAAACAAACAAGAAAGGACATAAAAATACGACTCATCATTTTTTAAAGTGAAAATAAAATGCATTTATTTGTGGTTCTTACAACAATAACGCATCTCATTATCTTTCAAAAGTAATCACCTCCCACACACGTGTTTTACAACGCTCTGCCATCTAACATGCATTTTTTAAATGTCTCTCTCCTCTCCACCTGACGCCGGCGCTATTTCGCCCTCAACTTCACAAGTCCATCTTCTCCGGGCGCACTTTTATTCTCTTCTCAACCAAGTGCTGTCCTTTTTATTTTTATTTTTCTCTCCTTCTTTTTCTTATGACGTCAGCGCGTGTGCACTTGCTTAATTTGCATATGTGCTAAGACGGCGCCTGCTGCTACTAATATTCTTGCTAATCAGCTATCCTACAGCTGGTTTTCTCACACGCACGCTATATTACAATAGCTATAATATAAAAAATTAATTTCCTTAATAAATTCTATGATTTTATATGAATATTAGTGTGAACTCTGGCGAAGCATATTTTTTCTGTCATTTTGATGGAGGGTGTACACTTGCTATTAATAAATTACAGACTATAAAATATGGTTTCCTTTCAAGTAGATAAGGAAAAACAGGATATTACAGGATTGGAAATTATACATGCCTACCCCACTTCCCCGTCCCACTGAGAGAACAATTTGAATTCTTCAATAATTGCAACAATTAGTTAGGAAATCAATCAGAGATCAATAAAGTAATGAGCAATTATTTTAATTTGATTAGAATTAGCTCAATTCGTTGTGTTTTCTCTTGTGTGGGTTGGAGAGAGACGAGGAGAGGGCAACAGAAAAAGAGATACCCATAGATAGACAGATAACTGAAGAGAGACAGAGAGAGAATTTGATAAATAGAGAAAGGGAGATATAGAGAAAAAGAGATAGAGCGAGAGTAAAGGAGATCTACAAAGTTTAGTAGACTTGTAAAAGAATGCTTCGGAAAAAAAACATACAGGAAATTAAAGGCAAATAATAGCGGCATTACAATTTCAAAATTATTTGCGAAAGAAATTATTCAAGACATCAAATGTGTATACTTTATAACATTGACTTTTTAAACAAACTAAACTGATTAATATATAATTATTCTCTTAAACGACCTCTCCCCCTACCTCTAAAAGTATTTTGCAGTCCCATCCCTGGTTGTTTGCAATCCTGAATAGCTTCCTTCTCCAGGCATCTCTCTTTCTTCATCTTCTACTAGAATCAGATTCCCAACATAAGTCAATAAGACAGACGTTAGCGTATGAAGGAGATTCTAATCGATAAATTGGCACACTGCCGCTCAGTCGATGATCCAACTATTTTGGGACCGATTCTAAAGGTTCAGGGCAAAATACCAAATGTCTAGCATCGAAACAATTCTATCGATGATGTAGAGTCTGATAATTCTTGAAGATTTCATGCTACGAATCACCAGCATCATTCTATCTTTGGATGTTGTCCGTTGTCGAGTTTTGGGTCAGACATTCAACATCTTTCTTTAAACCTTACAGATCAGTTTTATGGAGTCTAGTCTTTTTATTATTGATTAAAACAATTTGTGAGGGAGAAAGTTAGAAATATCCTAAAAGAATGTCTCAGTCATGTTTAGTACAACAGATAAAATTAGTTGAGGTTAGATCACAATAAAGTTATAGAGGATGTACTGTGCAAAAAAAAAAAAAAAAAAGCATTTACTTTTAAATCATAAAATAATTGAACTTTCACCTTTTCATTTTGTCAGATGTTAAAGGAGGGGAGGTAAGGAAGTAAGGGGAAAGAACTTTTACGCAATCCAATTATATTAACAACCTTTTTTCTTCAGCTTAATATATATGTGTGTTTTTGAAGTCTATTAATACTTGGGGTGGGGCGCGGGGGCTTACTATGAATATGAGCTTAAGTAAATCTTTTCAATTTCTGTATCTACAGATTTTATTAGGTTGACAAGAAGGTTTTACGGAATTTTTCATTTTGATTTCAAATGATGTTTTTTCAAATAAGTTTTCATTATAATACCTTTAATTTATTCCACACACATCTGTTCGAGAACTTCTGAATTAGACGTAATGTACACGATGAATCCCAATCACTTGCGAGAAATTGAAAAGACAAAAAAAAACTTAATAAATGGATGCCTCACGAATTGAACGACAACCAAAAGAAACGCCGTTATGAAGTGTCATCTTCCCTTCTTTTTCCCAAGAAGAACGACCTGTTTGTTAATCGGGTTGTGACTTGTGATGAAAAGTGGGCTCTTTACGACAACCTGCGATGCTTAGCTTAGCAAAGCTCTACGACACTTCCTAAAATAAGAGTTGCACCAAAAAAAACTCATCCTGACTGTTTTGTTGTCTGCGACCCGCCTCACCCCTTACAAATTTGTAATGCAAGCGAAACCATTATGGCAGAGAAGTAATGTAAACAAATAGATGAAATACATCAGAGAAGACAACATCATCCAGCATCAACAGAAAATGACCAATTCTCATCCAAGACAATGCCCAATCACACGTTACTAAACAGACCCTGCAGAAGTTGAACGAATTGGGCTACGAAACTCTGCCTCATCCGCCATACTCTCCAAACCTCTCACCTCCCGACTATTTCTTTTTCAAGTATCTCAACAACTTTTTGCATGAGAAATGCTTCAAAATCCTAAGCGATATCAAAATTGCCTTCAGCGACCTCATCGCAATCAGAACGCAAGATTTTTACATTACTGGCATAAATACAAATGTTTTGCGTTGGCAAAACTGTGTTGATTCTGATGGTGCTTATTTCGATCAATAATTTTTTGTTTGAGCCGACACATGTTCATCTGAATTTAAAAGTTAAAAACCGAAAAAACTTTCTTGTCTACCTGGTGCCCATTTTTATGTTCTCCATTTCTTTTTCATTTCATATCTCGAACTTTGTAGCGTTTTTTTTAAATGTCTATTCATTTCTGAAGAGTTATTTAGCGATATGAAGGCAACATTCCCTTCTATCTTACGAAAAATGTATAAAAATTAATATGAATATTTAAGCGTCTGTCTAAAAAATTTAGAAGAAAATAAAGAAAAAAATTATGACTCTGAACTGATTTTATCTTTTGATATTTTGAATGAAAACTATATATATATATAAATATATATATATACAAGCAGTTCAGCCTGGCTTTGCTCGAGCCCTATGTACTATTCATAATTTTATGTGCATATGTATATATATATATTAAAAGTTTGACTCATGTCCAGGTGATCTACATCTAAAATTTTAAGTGTTTAGGCCCAACATTGACGGAGGAGTTTGGTAAAGTCTGCAAAAGGTCAACTCTTTCTACTTTGACTTTTAACAGCTACATTTTTGCCTAAAACCTGATTAAAAAAGCTTGCTGCATGTCTGAATATCCTTTATGTAAAATTTCAAATGTTTAGAACCAAAATTGGCTGAATAGCTTGCTAGACACCGCAAAGGTCAAATCTTTTGAACTTTGACCCCTTGACGGCTATATTTTCGGCCAAAAACCGATTAAAAAAGCATGCCCTATGTCTGAATACACTTTATGTAAAATTTCAAATGCTTAGACTAAAAATTGGCTGAGTAATTTGGTAGAGATGGCAGAGGTCAATTTTTTTAACTTTGACCCCAAATTTTGACCCTTTAGCATTTATTATTTTGATCTCAAATCAAAATACAAAATTTTACCCATGTCCAAGTTACCTATATTTAAAATTCCAAGTGTTTAGACCCAAAATTAGCGGAGGAGTTTGGTAGAGTTTTCAATAGTCAAATCGTTGAATCTAGAATCCTTGACGGCTAAATTTCTGGCCGAAAACCAATTAAAAAGATTTTCCTAAATCTCAATACCTCTTATGTCAAATCTCGAGTCTCTAGACCGAAAATTGACAGAGTAGTTTGGTAGGGAAATGTACACACACATTTTCACACACACACACATATATATATATATATATATATATATAAAAGATTGAAATTTACTCTTGCCATTGCCTTGATTGTTTTATGGTTAGAAGCTTGACTGCCATACGGGTGGTCGGGTTTCAATCCTCTCTTGAGGTGGTTGCCTGTCTAGCCGCACTGATGAGCTGTGATACAGCAAACAATACTGTATGTGGATGACTGTATATATATATACTAGCATGGGTTCCCGGTGTTGCCCAGGTATTTGGAGATGTATGTTGAGCAAAAAGAAAAAGAAAAAAAGTGGTCAATTTTTTTAATTTTGACCTAATATTGACAAATATTATAACACCTAAATATTTATTGTTTTTGGCTCAAACTAAGTTATTAGGTAAGATCCATGTCCAAGGAACCTATATCTAAAATTTCAAGTGCGTAGACCGAAAATTGTCGGAGGACTTGGTAGAGTTCTCAAAAGTCAAATCGTTGAAATTTGACCCCTTAATCGCCAAATTTCTGGCCAAAAACCGATCACATAGATTTTCCCAAATCTCAGTACTCTGTATATCAAATTTCAAGTCTGTAGACTAAAAATTGACAGAGTTATTGCGTAGGGAAATGTACACAGACATACACACACACACAGACACATTCACTTTATATATATATATATATATATATATATATATATATATATATATATATATATATATATATATATATATATATGGAACTGTGAAAAAAATGCGACTTGGTCTTTAGCCGGTAAAATTGGCTTCTAAGAGTTAAAAATTAAAAAAAAAATAAATTGAAACATGGCAGGCGTAAGTCGACTTAAAATGCTTCTGTACGCATGTGCAAATATTCGTTTATAGGTTAACCACCTGATTTTTTAAAGTTTTTATTTGCCTATGGATTTAAGTCATACGGTTACAATTATGGTTGAAATGCTAAAAGTTTTGGTTTCAATTCTAGTTGATTGGACCAAAGTCATATTTCTTTTTAATTAAGAAATCATTACTATATATTGGGTACAATATAATAATCAATAGAGTACTGGTAATTAATACGAAATCTGCAAAAATTTAAATATCATATTTAAGCATATTTTATGATCAGGCAATGATATATAATAAGTGACCTTGTCTATGTTTGTGTATGTATGCAAAACAATCTGTACCAAACTACCTATATCAATATTTAGTTTAAAAACTTGAAACTTGATATATAGGAGATTTGGACCTGTGAGATAAATTCGATTTGGTTTTAATCCCGTAAAAATAGCTTCTAATTCGTCAAAATTAAAAAGTCGATTTAAGGTGACCCTCTTTGCATGTGCAAATATACGTTTATACATTATACTGTGTTAATGTTTCAGGTTTTTTATCCATCTGTCTTTAGGTTATATACTGGTGAATATTACAATCACTTTTTTATATTTATGTGGCCTTAAACCAAATGGTAACAAATAACGCTTTGATATGCACGTCATCTTGGCTCAGATGGTTGCAAATAATGCTAGACATCTAAACGTTTTGGTTTCAATTCTATGTGTTGGAACCCAACATTTGAGATCTCTACTGTATATTGCGAATCAATAGAAAATTGACTCAATAATAATCGATCTAGCGATATTGTCTGTGTGTGTGTGTGTGTGTGTGTGTGTGTGTGTGTGTGCAGAACGGTCTCCACAAAACTATCCTGTCAATTTTTAGTCTACAAACTTGAAACTTGATATATAGAAAATTCGAATCGGTGGAACAAACTTGATTTTTAGACAGCAAAAATAGCAGTTAAGTGGGCAAAAAATGTAAGATATAATAATCGATAGAGAATTGGCTCTATAATAATAAATGCGAAAGCATAAATTAAAATATCATATTTAAACGTATTTTACAATGTGGCAATGCTGGGCGGTGTGCTAATATTCTAATATATATATATATATATATATATACATATATATATATATATATATATATGTATATATATATTCTTATTAAAATATGTATGTATATATATATATTCTTATTAAAATCAGTATATATATATATATATATATATATATATACTGATTTTGCATCTCAGCTGATGAAAATATTTAATTTCAATTTTGCATTTTCTTTATTATTTCATTAGTAGGAACAATTCATTACAATATATAATTAATTGGAGTTCATTACTGAGATGAGTTTTATTTATTATTTTATTTACTGAGATGACTATTATCCTCATCTTTTTTAGTTGTTGTTTCACGACATTTCCGTCAACTATTCCTCTGGAGTTCCTGTCCTGTCACAGTTACCACCTGATGAAGGCCAGAGGATAGTTGGCCGAAACGTCGTGAAACAACAACAAAAAAAGATGAGTCCGCAATAAATAAATTAACAATTCAGTACTCATGAGACCTTAGGTCGGATGTTGTGTAGCATTCACCTTAGGCAGGTTGAACTGACTTCCTAGGAAAGAACAAGCTTTTACAGGAATCTTTATTTCACAAGTAGTGCTCAGTTGCATGTATATTCCAGTCAAGGAGAGATATTGACATGATCACATTTTTCTTTTTTGCCTGGTATTCTCAATACAGAATAGTGCAGCGCCTGGTATTCTCAATATAGAAATAGTGATCAGACTTAACGTCAACAACAATTTGGTAATCTAATGAGTGCCATGATTATGCTGTACTCATGAGAGTACATAGAAATATAAAAACTTCTTAATAATATAATGAAAACTGTACTTTCTTTCATGTATTTCAGTGCAATGCAGAGTTTCTTTCTCCTTAATAATATAATGAAACCTATATTTGCTCTAATGTCTTCCCAGGTACAGTAGAGTTTTTTGTCTTCTCTCAACCCCTTAATAATATAATGAAATTTGAATATATTCTTGGGCAACACTGATATTATTACCTCTCCTCCACCTCTTTCTCTTAATAATACAAATGAAACCTACATCTGTTGTTACGTATTCCCGGGCAGCACCAATTTCTTTTATCTTTATTCTTTTCAATCATGAATATACCACTTAGCAATTATAATTCTGTATTATTACTATTATTGCTGCCGAATCTCTTTTTTATATTTCGTTTAATCTTATTCGTTACCAACAAGATATATTTGTATGTAAGGGTATACTTTGTGAGCCATAGAGTTTAGCAGGAAGATATTTGTTAGCATTATATTTAAATTTCTACAAATTAATATTGACAAGAAAGCAGGAAATAGGAAGGGAATTTCAAAGTTTATCAGTTCGAAGGAAGAAACTATTAAAGTAGAAACCTTCCTCAAATTATTGTATTAAATACTGACCCCTATTAATCCATATTAATCGTTGTGTATCAAACGAATACCATAACACTTAGTTCGATGCACCTTATCATAACAAAAATTCCATACAAAAGTTTAGCAAGATCGGGTTAGTAGTTTCCAAGAAAAAGTGAAATGAAGAGACAAACAGACAGACTAAGAGAAATATTATGTGGTTGTATATAACAAATGCTGACCCAGAAGATTTATAAAATTACAACATTTGACCCAGAAAATAGTTTTCTTTCAACATTTTTAATGGCATCCCACGATCCATATGGCCACTATCACAAGTCAAGTGATAACTACAAGAAATCGCTTATGTTCGTCTTAATTATGTCAAAAGAGCGACCATTGGTCAGTGAAGGTCGAAAGGTTACGAGTGTCATTATTTTATTTCTTGTTTCCCAATGCAGACATCGTTGTCAAGATTTATATTGAACAAGATGTCTCTTTCCTTCTCACTGGTTTTTGCTGAGTGACTTGAAATTCACCGATTGCGATTTACAAGCCAGAATTGATGCTGGCCATCGTCACTACCAACTATCACACCTCATCGCCACTCCCACGCCCACCTCAGCTGGTATATTGGTGGATGACTTATCAATATTCTCATTTGTCAATGGGGAGAAGAAACCGAAAAGTTTTGCTGGCAAATATAAATGCTTTTTAGAAGACCTCAACGGAAGACAAGAAATCTACTAAAATCTGTTGGTTTGCACAAAATTCTTGTGTCAACATAAAATTTATTCTCTTCAAACAATTGAACCGTCGGCGGCTTTAAATAACTTTTCACCAACATCAACAGCTATGAACCCCGTTGGTTCTTCCCCCAAGAGTTGATGCTTAAAATAGTACACCCCCCCAAAAAAATGTCGCTATTATTGCTAATCATATATACCACTTATTAGATACTAGCAAGCCGCTCAGCATTGCCCGGTCATAAAATACAATATAGATATGATACATGATGATACTCTCATTCTTCCCGGGCAACACCATATATTTTATATAGTATACAATATAATAATAAAAAAGAGAAAAAGTTATTTCTGCCAAGCAATGCTGCGTTTATGCTCATCTGTTCTATCTAGGATATTGAGCACTCTCACTTAGCATATATTGTATTATTACTATTATGACTTCCAGACAGTAGTTTTCTCTTTTATAAAACAGTATAGAAAGCATAGTGATGATGTTTTTTTTTTCCACGTGGCCTTTAGACATACCTGCTCTATCCAGGATATTGAGCATTTTGGATTACTAACGTAAACCACTTACAAAATAGTAATAGGTTCAAACAACCTGACTAAAATTAAGGACGACTCAGATCACTTCTTAATCTAACATTACCGTGCCGCCGCCATATTACAACTTGAAGAGAAATGTGAATATTTTACTAAAAACAGCTGTTTTTTTCTGGATTTTTAATGAATTTATGTAGTAATTTGCAAAGACAAAAATGATGTATTCGTGTAGTAATCTTCAAATACCGCTTAGTCTTTCGTAAAAAATCTTCCAAAAATTACATTTTACTCCTTATTTACTTGCCTTTCCGATAAAAAATAAGTCAGAAACAAAGTTGTTTATAATCTGGGAAGAATCCAGCTTCCCAATAAGTAGCACTTTTGATTGGATCAAGAATTTAAATTGTCTCAGTCTAAAAACATTTCTCATTTATTGACCATGAATTAAAAAGATGAAGCATAAACGTTAATGTGAGAAAAGATGCTCCTCTTTCCTTAAAGCCAGAAAGCTGAATATGTGTATAAATTATGGTTTAGTTTAGATGTATGACTGTTGCATATTCAACCTATGGGAAGGATCAAAGTGTAGTATTTGTTCGATCTCTGGAGATTATCTCTTTATAGGAAGTACAGGTCTATTGCCTTTCGCTTGATATCTCTTAATGTGTGAAGGCGTGCATATAGAACTATGTCGATATTTTTGTTTATTGTCAGGACTTTCCTACATTAAAAGCCAACCTTATGTCTAACAATACATTTTAAATGGGAATGAGATGAACCTTCATATTTTTTGATTGAATAAATAAGTTAAGTTATACATTTTGACGTAATAATTTCTCTTAGTTTAAATAAACAAAGTTAATTGATAAGTAATTGGCCCATCAAATAAAAAAAATGGCTTTGCATATGAATACAGTTTGTTAGATCAGTTCTTTGAAAGCACGACTGTGCGAGTGTTTTTCCTACCTAAGGAAAGTTGGATTGATATAGCACAAGGGAGTGATCATGTTAAGGCTGGTTTTGTCCAACTTACCAGCTCAGAATAAAGGCTGCCAGGAAGTGTGGTATCCTACATTTTTTAAGGATGACAATTTTCAGTTCCGTCGAAATATGTTCTATTGCATAACAATGTCGTTGTCTACTCTTTATTCTTTGAATGGGTGGGGGATTCTATCCAACTGTTTCTAATATGGATTCAGAAGGGCCGTCAACCCGAACAAAAACTTTATTTATGATGCTTATGGATACCCAATCACGTTCAACCTCAACAATTACAACCGACAACTGTAGTCTTTTTAACCCGTTTAATTCTGTTGTTTTTTCTTCTGTTTTTTTTTTTACTCAGGCCCAACTCTAGTAAAGCATATCGCCACTTGGTCATAAAGTGTTACTATTTAGAACGATGCCTAGGAAAGATTAACAAGATGTTGGTTTACATTACATTTAAAATTCTGTATATCAGTACAGGGAAGCCGGTAACAGAAAGAGAATTTTGCAGGAATCAAACTATATTAAGTGCATGACACTATCGTTCCCGGGGTGAGTTACTTAGTTGGAGAAACCAGCTCCCCGGGTGTTAGACACAATATCAAACGATAGGCACATAGAAACAGCAACAGGCTGAGATGTTGTCAGCTATAACTGGTTGGCATGGGTCACTTCTTGAGTCTTCATTGCGTCGTTACAGGCAGCATTTCCGTCGTTGGCATTAAATGGCAGTGACATCATGCTGAAATTGAACGCTTATACAGATATAGCAAACAATTGCATTTTTATAAAAAAAATATATAATTTATTTTACATTCAACACTGGTGGAGCATACTCATTGAAACCAGACGCATACAGTCAAACTGCTATCTATGTCTGTTGTGTATGAGATGCAAGCTTCAACTGTTTAACACGATACAATCATATTCAATTCCCACTTTTTTCATTGAAAAAGAGAGAAAGGGGGTGAAAGAGAGAAAGAGAGTGAAAGAGATAAAATAAGAGAGAGACATATTCATAATCTGTAAATCTTGTTTTGTTTTTGTATGCCTCGATGACGACGGAAAAATGACAATCCATATTTTTTAAGCAACTAAGAACTCAAACTGGTGTTCCTCGTATATTCCCCTATGTACGTATCCACAGCAGTGTTAAGTAGTCACGGGCGGAGTATGAATCGAATAGAGAGAAAATATTTTACAGCCTCCATTGATTCTAACCGATTGTGGCAGTGACCTCTCACCGGCGAAACTATAGAAATGTACGAATATCAAGGAACTGTAAGGGTAGTAGGCCTATAGCACACCTCAGACCCTGTGCTGAAGTGTGGGGACATTACATTTGAATGTAATGTCGTGATTTGTAATCCTACTAAGGTCAAACTTACACGGGGAAAAATGAGTTCATTTTATTTATATAGAGAAGAGAAGATTATAATGCATTATCATTATAACACATTATCATTATAATACATTATTATTATAATACATTATCATTATAATATATTATCATTATAATACATTATCGTTATAATATATTATCATTATAACACATTATCATTATAATATCATTATAATACATTATCATTATAATATATTATCATTATAATACATTATCGTTATAATATATTATCATTATAACACATTATCATTATAAGAAATTATCATTATAGAGAAATTATTCTCTAGAGTAGATAAACTTAGGACTTTATAAAAAAAAAAAAGCTAGAATTTATTTTTTTTTATTTATTTATTTTTTTCTTTAACAACAAAAAAAAAGTAAATTAGATATTCTTTACACATAGGAACGTTACGACTTTTATTCTATAGATAGGCACTCGACCAAGTTATCCGGAAATAGAAATCTTCTGTCACTCTAGAAAGGCATATGCTAGCTAACAGTTGATAAAGACAGCAGGCGGAATCTCTAGGTCAAAAACGTTAAGTATTTTTACTTTTTTTTTTTTGTTTTTTTGTTTTTCTAAACTAATCCTAAATGTTCTGTTACATTGTTTTTAAATATGCTTTTCGTGTTTTATGTATTTTGTCTGTATTTCTCCTGTCTTTTTGTCTGTATTCCGTCTTATCCGCCCCCCCTCCTGCTACAAAGCTGAACGTTGAAAACAAACAATGCCGGCAACTAACGATAAAAAAAAAAAAATGCCGGAAATTATTCTCTAGAGTAGATAAACTTAGGACTTTATTTAAGTAGTATACTTAATATATACTATTACTGCAAGCTTGCCTGTATTGAAAATACTTTCTTCTTGCTTGCGAATCATACTATCTTATATAGTTAGCCTTATGTTCATGTACATTCGAAATATAATACAGTGCAAAGAAACAGTCACTCATGAAAACGAACCTCCTAAATTAAAACCTTGAATAATTATTTAAACTCTAATGTAAATTTATATTTAGCAGACTTTACAAATTGATAATAGTTAATTATTGGATTTTAATTAATTATAAGATGAAACTTGAATGATTCAAACTAGATAGATAACGACAAACTTCCACCCATTAATATGGGAGGGGAGATTATCACCAAAAGTGTCATGAATTATTAACTTCGCACCGGACTTACTACTTAGATATAAATAAGTCACTTGTACCCATTCCCCTTCCTCCCTCCCTTTTTTTTTTTTTTTTTTAATGGAGAGTAGATAATACAGTGGATGTGTTATCGGCAGCTCCAGTAACTCTCGCTTCTCCTATTTTGTCATTTAGTCCTCATTCAATGAGTGATTTTTATGACAAAGGGTGAAGAAAAAGCTGCTTCAAGGTCGGTACTACTTGGTGACCAGTAGTCTGAGATGTCGGATATTTTTCTGTCTCTGTCTGTCCTTGTTGCCATGTCACTAGTAAGGGTGCTGGAGGTAAACGTTTTGTCTGGGCTGACGTTATCCGCCTGATAGTCAGGGACCCGAACCTTGGATTAACCACTAAGGAGGCTGTCCTATCAGCAGGCGCAAAGTACTGGGACTGCTGTATTGCCATTTGGTGAGTGGATCTGGACCATGCAGTAGTCTCTGGTGGGGCCTCTCGATGCCATACTAGTGGGTAATTGTTACGGCTTTACCTTTTCATGTGCTACAAATAAAAAAAAAATTTTCCTGTCTTTTTCTCTCTTACTTTCCCTCTCTGTACTGCTCTAACCAAGTATGCCGACCTGTTCCACAAATCTCCAAACCTCAACATGAAATATCTCCAGAATAAAAACTCGATTAAACCTAGAACCCCATCTTCCAGCGTAGACCCCTACTACCAGGTCTCCTTCTCCAACATCAGGGGTCTACGTTCCAACCTTCCAGAGGTGGAAGCCCAATTACAGGAGACGAAACCGGACATATTATTTCTATGTGAAACTGGAATAGGGCCGACCACTTCCCTAGATGAGTTCATAATTAATGGATACTCCAATTTAACAGCTAAATCTGACTCCCAAGATCGCCATGGGCATGGAATATGTGCCTACATTAAGGATGGCTTCCCATGTGGCAGGGATATCTCTAGAGAAGATCCTAATTTACCCTATATGCGTTTCAGGGTTGCACTTGCTAACACCACTGCATTTATATTTGCCCTCTATAGGCCCCACAACAGTGGAGTTACTATCTTTAAGAGCATATCTGAGAAAATAGACCACATACTGTCTTCACATCCCTCGGCTAACATCCACATCTGTGGTGACTTCAACGTCCATAACGTGGAATGGCTGACCCATTCAAATAAGACAGATGATGAGGGGAGGTTTTGTCATGATTTTGCCATTGCTTATGACCTCACTCAGATTGTTCGCGAACCCACCCGTGTGCCCGATACACCCAATCAATATGCAAGCCTCTTAGACCTTTTTCTCTCAACGTCCCCTGAGCTCTGTTCATGTACCGTTCATTCTCCTCTAGGATCCTCCGACCACTCCGTCGTATTAGTTAAGATAAAAACGAAATGTAAGAAGCCCCCAGACGTACCCCTCCACCGTACTGTATACCGATACTCTATGGCTGACTGGGATAGCTTCCGTACATTCATATCTGATTTACCTCTGCACTCCATGTTTAAAAAGGAAGTGTCCTCTATAGTATCAGATCTGACCGAATGGTTAATTGTAAGCATAGACCAATTCATACCATCTAAAAAATTCCAACAAAAACCTAACAGCCAGCCATGGTTCTCCCCAGAATGTGCTGCTGCTATCGCGCACAGAAACCACTTTTTCCATAGCTACCAACGTAATAGATGCACTGAGACTAAAGCTGCTTTCAGGACTGCCAACAACCAATGTAAAAGAGTAATAAAAAATGCAAGAGAGCTATATGCCCAGTCTGTTAAATCCAAGGTAGCTGATCAGCGGCTTGGTTCCCACCAGTTTTGGCAAATAACAAATAGGATCCTGAACAGAAGTGTGCGTTCTATCCCAACCATTATCAATGGACCAGAGGTCATCTCGTCAGCGTCAGACAAGGCCAAACTATTTGCAAAGAACTTTGCAGCTAATTCTACCCTATGCGACGAAGGCCATCAACTCCCCATATTTCCTCCTATAACACAGAACAAGCTAGGTAACATACAAATATCCGTGCATGAGGTCGCCAAGCTAATAAAAAACCTAGATTCCAGTAAAGCAACTGGCCCTGACGGCATCCCAATTATAGTGTTAAAAAAGCTTCAACCAGAACTTGCTCCCATACTTACGAAACTATTTAAGCGCTGCCTTAAGGAAGACCTCATCAGTTTGCCCTGTATTTAAGAATTCAGGTGATAAGTCATCTCCCTCTCAGTACAGACCAATAAGTCTTCTCTGTGTTATGAGTAAGTTGCTGGAATCCATATTAAATAGAGAAATAGTCAACCACCTCAGCAGGAATAACCTTCTTAGTGACACACAATATGGTTTCCGCTCTGCAAGATCTACCGCAGATGTGCTGACGGTTATATCCCACAGGATTAGTGAATCTCTTGACAAAGGCTTCCTGTCTAGGGCAATTGCTCTTGACATATCAAAGGCCTTCGACAAAGTATGGCATAAGGGTCTACTTCACAAGATTTCCAGCTACGGTATAACTGGAAATGTTTTCTCAATCATTAAATCATTTCTCTCCGATAGGCTCATAAGAGTAGTGGTAGAGGGACAAAAATCGGAGGCCTGCAATATAAATGCTGGAGTCCCTCAGGGGTCAATCCTGGGCCCAACTCTCTTCCTGATCTACATCAATGACCTCCCTAAACACATACTTAAATCATTCGTTGACATCTATGCTGATGACACGACCATCTATGGCAACACATCAAAGGCTGTAAATGACAAAGTTCTCTCTGATTCTCTCTCCTCTGATCTCGAGCGCGTGGTTCAGTGGGGGAAGATGTGGCTAGTTACCTTTAATGCATCCAAAACCAAACTCCTATCCTTACATCATCAACGCTCTGATCCCCACCTGGCATCAATTGTGATGGATGGCTCTCGTCTGGGTGAGGCCCCGTGTTTTGACAAGCTTCTGGGTTTGACCTTTACTCCTGATCTGAAATGGAACACGTACATCAAGTCTGTTGCCAAGGTCGCTGGAAGGATGGTGGGATCCTTCTACCGCTCCAGAAGATATCTCACTACTGATGCAATTCTCTATCTATATAAAAGCCAAGTACGGCCAAGGATGGAATACTGTTGCCATATCTGGGCAGGAGCTGCCAAAAACAGCCTATCATGCCTTGACAGAGTACAAAATAGACTTCGTGGTTTTGTGGGGGATGCCCTTTTCTCTACCCTGCAACCCCTCTCCCACAGAAGAGACGTTGCAAGCCTATCCTTGTTTTATCGTTTTTTTCATGGCAGGTGCTCGTCTGAACTCCAATCCCTGGTCCCCCCTCGCCAATCTTTCATGAAAAACACCCGTCTAGCTTAATCCACTGTGAAAAATTTCCCCCACTCTATATCTGTGCCTAAATCAAAACGCGGATTTCATGAACAAAGCTTCTTTCTTAAAACTGCACGCCTGTGGAACTCTGTTCCGTCTGCCTGCTTCCCTCCGGACTACAACTTGGATGTCTTCAAGTCTAATGTTAACAAATTCCTAATGAACCGCCCCCTTAAGTAAACACTTCATCAAATCTCCTCACTAACGTAATGTACTTGCAATAACCCTTATCCCTGAGTGGCTTCCGGGCCTTGATAAGTGGTGATCTCTGTGTAAAAAAAGAAATAAAAAAAAAATAATACATTATCATTATAACACATTATCATTATATTATTATAATACATTATCATTATAATATATTATCATTATAATACATTATCGTTATAATATATTATCATTATAATATATTATCATTATAATATCATTCTAATACATTATCATTATAATATATTATCATTATAATATATTATCATTATAATACATTATCATTATAATATATTATCATTATAATACATTATCATTATAATTTATTATCATTATAATGTTATCATTATAATACATTATCATTATAATGCATTATTATTATAATACATTATCATTATAATACATTATCATTATAATATCATTATAACACGTTATAATTATAATACATTATCATTATAATACATTATCATTATAATATATTATCATTATAATATATTATCACTATAATATCATTATAATACATTATCATTATAATATATTATCATTATAATATCATTATAATACATTATAATTATAATATATTATCATTATAATATCATTATAATACATTATCATTATAATACATTATCATTATAATACATTATAATATATTATCATTATAATATCATTATAATACATTATCGTTATAATACATTATCATTATAGTACATTATCATTATAATATATTATCATTATAATACATTATCATTATAATACATTATCATCATAATATCATTATAATACATTATGATTATAATATCATTATAATACATTATCATCATAATATCATTATAATACATCATCATCATAATATCATTATAATATATCATTATTATACATTATCATTATAATATATTATCATTATAATACTTTTTCATTATAATATATTACACTGGTCAACAAATTTTTTTTTTTTTTTTTTGGCAGACCATCTAGGAGTGTTTTCTGGGGTTTTGAAGGTCGCTGATTACGAATATAACATTGGTTTTGCCAGATTGGCTCTAGTTTAGAAGATACTGATAGCCCCAAATAAGCCTAAACTGCTAAAATTCTCCCTGAAATACTTCAATAAAGAAGCAGTAAATAATAATTTTCTGATATTATTGAATCATTATAATGATTATGTATATATTGAAGTATTTCAGGGAGAATTTTTATATAATTATTTATATAGGGAGAATTTTTATATAATTATATACTGTAATTACTTAATAAAATGTTCCATAAATATAGTTGAAGTATAAATTAAACAGTAATTAAGAATTTTCTTTTTAATTCCACAGTTGAAAATGAGTTTCAGAGAGAAAATGAGTTCTTCTAGAAGATGTTGCAGATATGAACCGGATGTCTTTTGTTACATCTGTGGACAGTATATGATGGCACAACAAAAGAGGAATATTACAGACTTTGTCAAGAGGGCGTACAAAGCATACTTCTATATGATACTTGGTGACCAAGACAAGTCTTGGACCCCACATATGGTGTGCAAAACCTGTGTAGAAAGTCTCCGCGGTTGGACCAACGGTAAGCTGAAGTTGAAGTTTGCTGTACCAATGGTGTGGAGAGAGCCCAACAATCATTTTGATGACTGCTACTTCTGTCTCAATGACATGACGGGGTTTAACAAGCACAAGAAAGCTAATTGGCAGTATCCGAGCCTGGATTCTGCTATCCGTCCTGTTGCGCACTCTGAGGATCTACCTGTGCCTGTTTTCACCAGTTTGCCTGAAATCGATGAAACCGAAGAGATTCCAGCTGATCTTTCAATATTAAATGATGATTGCTGTAGTGACTATGAAGAACCCTCAAATGGCCCTCAGCTTTTCAATCAATCTGAACTTAATGACCTAGTGCGAGACCTTTGTTTGTCGAAGGAGCAGTCTGAAGTTCTTGCATCACGACTCCAAGAGAAAAACATTCTTGATTCTGGCACAAAAGTAACATACTATAGGACAAGGGAAGGCAGCTTGCTTCGTTTCTTTTCTAAAGAAGACGACCTGGTCTTTTGTAATGACGTTTCTGCACTTCTTAACTGCATGGGGATCTCGTCATATGACCCAGCAGATTGGCGTCTCTTCATAGATAGCTCGAAAGCAAGTCTAAAAATTGTACTTTTGCACAATGGCAATAAGTTTGCTCCTATACCAATTGGCCATTCTACCAAGATGAAAGAAGAGTATGATGCTATCAAATTTGTTCTTGAAAAGCTGAATTACAACACTCATAAATGGCTGATTTGTGTGGACTTGAAAATGGTGAATTTTCTGCTTGGTCAGCAAAGTGGGTACACAAAGTATCCCTGCTTTCTCTGTTTGTGGGATAGCAGAGCAAGAATCCAGCACTGAAGAAGGGAGAACTGGCCAGAACGAGAAAGTCTCGAAGTTGGCACAGCCAACGTCATCAATGAGCCTTTGGTACCCAGGGATAGAATCATCTTCCCTCCATTGCACATAAAACTAGGGCTCATGAAGCAGTTTGTTAAGGCGTTGAACAAGGATGGTGATTGCTTCAAGTACATATGCAGGCAATTTCCAGGTCTTTCCATCGAAAAAGCTAAAGGTGGCATCTTCGATTGACCTCAGATTCGAACGCTCATGAGGGATTCTGACTTCACTAATCATATGAACACGGTTGAGTTAAATGCTTGGGTGTCCTTCACAGATGTAGTGACAAACTTTTTGGAAAATCACAAAGCTGACAATTACAAGCAATTGGTCCGTAAGATGCTTACTGCATACGGAAAACTAGGGGCAAATATGAGCATTAAAGTTCATTTCTTGTTTAGCCACCTCGACAGATTTCCTGGTAATCTTGGTGATTACAGTGAGGAGCAGGGAGAGAGATTCCATCAAGACATCAAAACAATGGAAGAGAGGTATCAAGGCAAATGGGATGAGCACATGATGGCAGACTACTGCTGGAACCATTTGAGAGATTGCCCAAAAGTTGCTCACAAGCGAAAATCGTATAAACGTCAATTTTAGTTTTGTGAATAAAATATTGTTTTGTGTGTTCATTGTAACTAAGAATCTAGTGTATAATGCTTTGCATTAATTTATGATATATAACTGATTATGTAAATGTTTCTTTTTTCACTTGGAGAATTAAAATTCAGCAAATTTTTAGCAAATTTTTTGTATATCCTCAAAATCTATGAAAAGTGTTCAGTTATAGGATAAATGAAATGATGTTATATCTAACTTAACTTGTTAGATTGAGATTTTACACTGTCTTTGTGGTTTAAGATTATAATAAAAATCAATATCTGACATTTATGCACTATTTAGCCGTTTTTTGTACGTTTAGCTATGGTCGCGAATGGGTGATTTCAGACAAACGACCCCCCTGTGATATCTCAAAAACTAGAGCCAATTTGAAAAAACTAATGTCAGATTCGGATTCAGCGCCCTTGAAAACCCCAGAAACCAGTCTTACTTTGCCTGCCAAAAATATTGTGTTGACCAGTGTTATCATTATAATACATTATCATTATAATACATTATCATTATAATACATTACATGCATATTAAAATATGAATAGGGACTGAGTGTTCCAGTATATTTCAGGTTGACAAGAAAATTCTTGCGATTTTTAAATTCAGATGAACATTTCTTGGCTCAAACAAAACTTTATTAATTGAAATAAGCACCACGAGAATCAACACAAGTTTTCCAACGCAAAACAAGTGTATTTGTGTTAGTAACGTAAAAATCTTGTGTTCTGGTGGCGATGAAGTGTCTGAAGACGTTTTTGATATCGCTTAGGTTTTTTAAGCATTTCTCATGCAGAAAGTTGTCAAGATACTTAGCAACGTGCAGTCGACCATTGACGTGAGTAAGAATTGGACCTTTTTTGTTAACTAATGTTGGGCGTTGTTGTCGAAGTTTCTGATGCATTTCATCCATTTGTTGAGAGTATTTCTCCGCTGTAATGGTATCGCCTACATTCAAAAACTGTAATGGATGAGACCGGTCGTAGATCACCAAACAGTAAGCATGACCTTCTTTTGGTATAACTCTAGCTTTGGGAAGTGTCATGGAGCTTCATCGGCGTCTAACCACTGAGCTGAGCATCGCCCATTGTGGTAAACAACCCACTTTTCATCGCAAGTCACAACCCGATCGAGAAACGGCTTGTTCTTGTTGTGTAAAAGAAGGGAAGAAGACACTTTGGCTGTCGTTCAGTTTGTAAGGCATTTATCAAGTTCTTTTGTCTTTCCAATCTCTCTCAAGTGATTAGAAATCATTGCATACGTTACGTCCAATTCAGAAGCAAGTTCTCGAACAGTTGTGTGTGGATTAGCTTCAACTAAGGCTCTTATTGATCGTTGTCAACATCCGATTATCGACTACTACGCTCGCCATCTTCAAGACTCTCCTCGCCGCCACAAAATTCTTTAAACAACCAATATATAAAAATTATGCAAGAACTATCTTGTCAACTTAATCTCTCTCTCTCTCTCTCTCTCTCTCTCTCTCTTTCTCTCTCTGTATATATATATATATATATATATATATATATATATATATATATATATATATATATATATGTGTGTGTGTGTGTGTGTGTGTGTGTGTGTGTGTGTGTGTGTGTACAGGGTGTCCCAAAAGAAGCTGATGGTTAAAAAAATCATAACTTTCTTAATTTTTTATATTTTTCTTTTCTTTTTTTTTCATATCATCTAGAGTAACCCTTCCAAGGTCATCATGAGTCGTTACACTACCGAAGAGCGGATATTTATCGCAGAATCGTATTTTCGGTTGAATGAGTCAATATCAGAAACTCAAAAAGAATTCCGATGAAACGTCAGCACAAGAAATTCCCCTACTCCTAATGCAATAAAAGCTATGGTGGCTCGATTTTCATGAGCAAGGGTCTGTATATGACCTCCCTAAATCTGGTAAACCCCGTACGGCAAGAAGTGATGAGAATCATCAGAGATTAGCAGAGAGTGTGGCCGAGGATCCATTCACATCAGTAAGAAGGAGATCAAGTCAAATTGATGTCTCTCGATCATCTCCTCACAGAATGATTCATGAAGAGGGCAAATTTCCATATAAAATTCAATTGGTGCAAGAACTGCAGCCAAACGATCTGGAAAAAAGGTTGGAATACGCAATAAAACCAGCCACAATTAATGCCCTTAAAAACAATACAGAGGAAGAAATTAGGGCCATAAGCCCTGAAACATTGAGTCATGTGCTGGACAATGCACAAGAGTGTGAAAAAGAAAATGGTGGACATTTGAGTAACATCATTTTTTATAACTAAAATTAGACCTTGTGAAAAACATAACCTAAGTTAAACTGTGTAAATAAAATTAGAATAAATAGACTATGATATCTTACTATATCTCAGAACAACACGGAGAGGCTCATCTACCTACATATGAAAAACTTAAATATTGAGGAAGTTAATCAAATTTAAAATCCGTCAGCTTCTTTTGGGACACCCTGTATATATATAATTTTTAAATTTCGTAAAATCAATGTAAAGTTATAACATATTTTATTCGACACATTGGATACAAGATGAAAATTTTCTTACTCTATAGAGCTTCAGAGAATGGCTCTTTTCATTAGAGGGTAAAATGTTAGTAAAATAACAGTAATACGCTGGCTATAATTTTACTGAGCAGCACATAAGTGAAAAACTTTAAAATGTAGGGGAAGTCATTTTTAGAAAATAATATAGAAGTATATAAATCTAAATGATATTCCACGGGGAAATCACGTTTGAAGGTGAAAGTAGGAACAGCAAAATCCAGGGATAGATGGATTGAGTTAAAGGTCGAGGGATAAACTAAAATCCAAAGGTGTAAGCCATAATCCAAATGGTTAAAAGTCTGTCGGTAAACTTATTATATAGATATATTATAAATACAAATCACCTTAGCTTTGTCATGTTCACCACCCCCATAATAAACCACCTTTTCTATTTTTAATCACTAGGGCAATGACAACAGCATATTCTTTTTCTTGTTTTAATTCTCAGGTATATATCCATTGATATCTTATATGTTTTTATGTAGAGTGATGTGGTTTCCGGTTGATTAATTGTGTCTGTGTCGGATATATACTAGAGAGTAAAAATAATGAAAAGAATATGCTGTTGTCGTAGCCCTATTAATCACTTTGAATTTTCTTAGCATAGAAGCAGTTGTGTAAATCTGCGACTGTGGTAGTTTTTTTTTTTTTGCCATGTTTTTGATTTTAATTATTATGTAGTTTACCAAGATATAGCTGCTACACATATAAAACTAGTGTCATCCCCATACATGATCCTCAGAATGAGTTAATATGATACCTTGTTCTTCTTTAATTCTCGTTTTGGACCACATTCCACTCATTGAATTGCTATCTATACGTTTATTTGAATTATTCACAACATAATGGCTCTGCTTGCCATTCTAAACTTCTACCTTTATTGAGGGAGTATTCCTATGTGTCCCCCAATGTTGGTAACTGCAACCAGATCTTTGCCTCATAAACCGCACGTGAAAAAAATACGAATTTCCATGCTTGAAACTGTCCAACTACATTTTGCTTTAATTATGGATCGGAATATTATTGAAAAATATAGTTAGACCCGTTCTTTGAGCATCGGGAATCACTCTCGAAGCAATAAAATAGTTTACCAATTATGTTAACATGCCCTAGTTATTCCTATTAAATTTTAATCTTGTGTTGACTATCAGTTTAACTTTTATCTAATCTTTTTTTTGTAATCTCGTTTGCTGCATTGCAAAACTCTGAAACAAAAACTATTGAGTACATTTTCAAATGCATGTACAAATATTCAATACAAAGTGTAGAATCTGTTCTTCAGATTTTGCACTTCAATTTCCTATTCTCTCTCAGTGGAGAAGAAATCCTTTACAACTGAGACAATGTTTCTTCCTTTTATTTTTGTTCTTTTTCTCCACATTAAAAAACGACCCTGTTGTCTAACTCTGTCCCGTGAGAAGGCATTGTAATATCAAATAACAACATAATAAAACATGTTCCAGATCTTAACCAAAACAAAAAACAAAGTAAATACCGCTGAGACCACAACATTTTCACCTTTGGAGTATGGTCTGAGCGATAAAGTTCAATTATACTCCCACAAAATCTAAAGTACATTAATGTCTTTGATAATTTCGAAAAGTACCTCAATTTCGTTTTACGTTTTGTCACAAAACCGAGACATAATATCTTTTCTATTCTGCTTCAGTAATCCTTGTATTTTTTTTACATCTTACATACAGGTTCTCTGTTTTCATATCATTCTCTCTTTTTTCTCTTGATTAAATCCTCTTTTTTCGTGTGTATTTCAATAATCCGTTTTTTCTTTCTTTTCTTTTTCTTTTTTAATCACCCATTATAATTCACAATGCAATCTTCTCTTTTTTCTTTCATTCTATCTTTCTAAATTGCCGTTCTTATTTTATTTTCTGGATCCTTTCTCTCCTGCGCTGTTTTTTTCTTTTCATTGTTCGTGGCACCAAATAATCGTACATATTATATAACTAAATAATAATCGTACACTGTTAGATAGCGGAATGGGTGGATAACTGGTGAGTGTATATTTGTACCTTTATGTCTAATGCTCATCTTTCATCCGTGTGTCTAGCGGCATTGTGTCGTTGGTCTATCTAATGTATGCGAGTATATATATACGTTTGGTTGTCTAGCGGTGGTGTGTATATTTACAACAGTATATGTTATATATGTTTTATATAACGTTCTTTATGGGTGTATATACATTCGATTACAGTTCATGGCGAAACAATAACACAGGAAACAGTTTTATTTTTTAAACTAAACGTCGATTAAAATTTTCGCTGGGGATACCAGCAAATGTACACATACCTTGTTTTCCTCGTTTTTCTGATTCTTCCATCTTTCTTTTATTCTCTTCGCAAGGAAAACACCATGACGCGAATTATATTCTTTTATATAAACATCATTTCACGTTTCTGGATCCCCGCCGGCATTACACAACACTTCTTATATTTTACAGTTTCTATAATGTCCTCCACTGGTGCTTCCTAGGACGTCACAGACTGAATGCCCTTCCGCTCCCAGACTGCGTTCTAACTCCTTGGCTAACTAACTGCCTCTCTAATTGAATATCTTGACTATATGCATATAAAAGATTTTCTGTTTTTTCTCTGACGTCACCAACCACGCCACTTTTTGTTTTTGGTAAAACTATAAAATATATTTGTTTATTCTAAATTAACTTTTGTTTATGTAACTACATTCCAATCTGGTTTATTATTTGATATTACGACTCCAAATCTATCTGATAACATTCTTTAATTTAACTGAATTTCCACACTTTAAAATACAACAATCAACGCACCAGCTTCCGATTCAGTTTTATGATAAATCGCCATTATCCGGGAATCACATTATTCAACAATAATCGTATAAACAAAAACAATATCGTATGAACAAAAACAAACAAACGAACGTCGTATTTAGAAAATAAATCTTAATTTATTTTTTAAAATCAATGACATGTATCTATCAATATATATGGATTTACTGTTTAATATAAGATAGTAAAATGTCTTTATTAATTTCGATTTGCATTTTACGGCATTCTTCTGTTGTTTTTTTTGTTGTTTTTTTTAAACTGAGAGATAATTATGCAATTTTAAATGCACAAAAATTGGAGGAGTTTTTGTCTTCTTGTATCGAAATAAATGAATTAAAAAAGGAAATAATAATAATAATAATAATAATAATAATAATAATAATAATAATAATAATAATAATAATAATAATAATGAAAATGATATTAATAACTAGCAGTACCCGTTAACCGGTGAAAGTATAACAGATCCAGAACAGTATTGTTAAAGGCCACAATCTCGAAATCGAAAACAAATTATACTGCAGTTATTGTAGGTGGCCACTACCGTCCCTCAAAATTAGCGGTCACTGGCGGCCGTAGCCTAAATGAAATAATCTGGCTTCCACTGTCAGGCATTTTTTCCAAGTTGCAGCTGGTGGAAGCCAATGTGTGTGATTGTCAGTACTGCAGCTGGTGGAAGCCAATGTGTGTGATTGTCAGTAGTGGAGATTACTGTTGGTTTGGGGTGACAACCTACAGGTACTGGTTGCAACCTACTTGCATAATATTTTTATGTTCTGACTTATTTGCAAATGTTTAATCAATTCTTAAAAGAAAGGGTGAATATAATAAGTCACAGCTTTGTAACCCTGATAATTGGTCAAGAATATAAGATGTGATTTAATCGTCAACAGGAAAAAAATGGGGGAAAAATATAGCATCAGTAAAGTCTCGATAATCGCTCCATAATCGAAAATTAAATATTAGTATTCGTAAAAGAAAACATTTTTATGGGCGTTTTGGGGTGGGAATAGTGACGTATTTAATTCTCAAACCAATGTTTACATTTTAAGGGTGTTTCATGCGAGCAAGGAAAGAGCAATATGTGTTGGAATACATTTTATGTTAGTTCCGTGTACGCAAGAAAAGAGTTAGGAATGTGTGATAAAATGCCAATAATTCCTAAACCTTTTTGTTAGAGCTCACCATAGGAAAATTGTTATGGTTCCAGTATTTAATGTTTAAATTTTGAACGATTATCGAGACTTCAAAGACGTTATGTATGATTTGTTTTTACTTATGCATGCATGTTAATTAGTCTGAATTGTTTCAAATAAGTTGTCAGCATTTATGTACCATTAGGATAATTTTAAGGTTACCAAGTGTTAAATTTCTGTTTTTGAGCGATTATGTTTGTATTTCCTTTTTTGAGCCCGATTGTGTCCCGTAGAAGTTTTTTTGCATCATATGCTATTAATTTGTTAGGTGAAAGTATGCAATAGTTGCAAAACAATATCCCCTTCAAGGGTTCTAATGGGCTTCTAAATAATCACATGATTAATTCATTGCACTTCAGTAAATGCAAAAGTCCAAAAATAATACATTGAATGTCCAAAGAGGAAAAGTATGAATATATAAATAAAAAAATAAGTGAACATTATTCATCACACTGCTGCATATACGGTTTGTGCAAACAGTGAGCAAAGAGACGCGAGTGCGCAGGCGGGCAAAAATTAGAAGAATAATAAAAAGAAGTAAAGAAATTTTGATGAACAAAAAGGAAGAAAGAAAGAAAAATCTAGACAAACGGCTGTCGGAATAAGCTTGGTAGACCCATAGATTATTTTACTTTATCGTTTTCGGGTGTTTCATTAGTAAGTATGCAAAGTGCACTCACCTTTATCCAATTGTGGCATATTGTGTTTTTGCTCCTTTAGTTTAGTATTAAACGGTAGCATTTGAGATAGTGTTGAGGAGTAACAAGAGGGTGGCTCCTTCCTTAATTTATTATTTAGTTATTTATGCCTGGCGAGTAAAAATTAATCTTTATGCGCATTTGGTTGTTGTTCAACAGTAAACAGAAGGGAAAATGTTTTTGAAAAGTGGAGTATTACTCCCGAAATATCAAAAAATATGTTTTGAGCATTCCGGACACTAGACAATAGCAAGCGAATGAAATAAAGTTTTGTGAAAAAATCATTTTTACTTTTATTTCCACTCATTTAGTTCATCTTTTTTTAGTACTTTTTTTTGCTGCATTGCAAACAACTTTAGATATAAAATACTTGCATACATATTTGATAGCAATGCTTTAAATAAACTGTTGGAGACGCCCCTCCATAGGATGTGGACTATCTCATGACGTAACTTCCTCTGGTGACGTCACTTCCGGTATCGAGACCGGTGCCCGGCAATCTGAGATTGGTACGCGACCAAACTGGATGTGTGCAAACGCCCAACCGTTGAGGAATGATATGACTCAACTCACTTTGCCTGTAATATATGTGAATACATGTTTCGTTCTTAAAAATCCTGTGCTTCTTCGTTTAATACCATTTAGCCCCACCAACATAAACTATAGCCTTTTAAATCTTTATTTAATTTTATTTTACTAATGAATTATCAGTCATCAATATCAAAAGCCAACAGTACCTCCCCAGATATGGCAAGAGACTTCTTCTTCAGACATATTCGACTCTTTTATAAGTTAACTAGCAGGAATACCTGGCGTTGCCCGGGTCCACATAAAGTTACGTTTAGACACACCTGTTATACTAAGGGTATTGAGCACTTTTTCATTACTATGTATCAATTCTATCCTGGGCAACGTCGATAACACCACAACAATTAAAAAAATGTATATACGCTATTCTCAGGATATTAAGAACTTTTTGATGGCCACCAGTTTAAGCGAATTTCTATAATGCTGCCTCAGTCTAGAAAGATTTTTAACACAGTGTTTGCAACGGTTGTGTTACTTTATCATCAGTAAATTTCATTTTCTTTTGTAAAAAAAAATTACTAAAACACGATGGAAATAATTCAATTTTAAAAATAAAAAAAAATGGAAATTTTTTAACCAAAATAAACGTTTTTATGTTTTTAAAAAGATTACTTATTACGTGTTGCGTTATTAAAAGAAAAAAAATGACCCGCACTGGACGCAAACCTTAGATGCTGAGCCCGTAAGCGAACCCCATAATCATTAGTCTGAAAGGTCAACGATTTGACCTTTGAAAACTCTACCAAACTCCTCCGCCAATTTTGGGTTTAAACACTTGAAATTTTAGATGTAGATTACTTGGACATAGGCCAAACTTTATAATTTGATTTTAGCCTAAAACAATAAATGTTAAGAGGTAAAAATAGTGGTTAAATCTTTAAAAAAATTGACCTCTGCGGCCTCTGCCAAATTACTCAGCCAATTTCTTGTCTGAACATTTGAAATTTTACATAAAGCGTATTCAGAAATAGGATAAGCTTTTTAATCGGTTTGGGTCGAAAATTGGGCTGGCAAGGGGTCAAAGTTCCAAAGATTTAACCTTTGCGGTTTTAAGCAAACTACTCAGTCAATCTTTGGTCTGAACCTTTGAAATTTTACATAACGGGTATTCAGACATGTAGTAAGCATTTTAATCAGTTTGGGAGCGAAAATTTGGCTGCCAAAAGGTCAAAGTTGAAAGAGTTCACCTTTGCAGATTTTACCAAACTTCTCTTCCAATTTTGGATCTAAACACTTGAAATTTTAGATGTAGGTAACTTGGACATGGGTAAAACTTTTTATTTTGATTTGAGACAAAAAATAAATGTTAAGGAGTTAAAATTGGGGTTAGAGTTTAAAAAATTATTTCTGGGGTCTCTACCAAATTACTCAAACAGTCCTTGGTCTAAACATTTGAAACTTTACATAAAGGGTATTCACACATAGGGCAAGTTATGAACAGTACATAGGGCCCGAGCAAAGTTAGGCTGAACTAATAGTATCTATAAAAGTGAAATTGTTTGCCTCTGTGTGTGTATCTGTGTGTGTATCTGTGTGTGTACATTTTCCTACCAAACTACTCTGCTAATTTTCAGTCTACAGACTCGAGATTTTAAATAATGGGTAGTGAAATTTGGAAAAATCTTTTTACTAGATTTTCGTTCAGAAATTTGGCTGTCAAGGGCTCAACGTTCAACAATTTGACATTCGAAAACTCTACCAAACTCCACAGCCAATTTTGGGTCTAAACACTTGAAAATTTAGATGTAGGTTACTTGGACATGAATCAAACTTTCTAATTTAATTTGAGCCCATAACAATAAATGCTAAGGGGTTCAAATTGGGGTCAAAGCTAAAAATAAATATGACCTCTGCGTTCTCTACCAAATTACTCATCCAATTTCTGGTCTAAACATTTGAAATTTTACATAAAGTTTATTCACACATTAGGCAAGATTTTTAATCGACTTTAGGCCGAAAATATGGCTGCCAAGGGGTCGATGTTTAAAAGATTTGACCTTTGCGGTCTCTAGCAAACTATTCAGCCAATTTTGGTTCTAAACATTTGAAACTTTACATCAAATGTATTCAGACATGCATCAAGCCTTTTAATCAGGTTTTGGGCGAAAATTGACAAGAGACAAAAGTTGACAGAGTTGACCCACACCGGACGGAAACCTTAGATGTTGAGCCCGTAAGCAAACCCCATAACCAAAAGGTCAATGATTTGACCTTTGAAAACTCTACCAAACTCCTCCAGCAATTTTGAGTCTAAACACTTGAAAGTTTAGATGTAGGTCATCTGGACATGAATCAAACTTTTTAATATATATATATATATATATATATATATATATATATATATATATGCACATAAAGTTATGAACAGTACATAGGGCGCAAGCAAAACCAGGCTGAACTGTTAGTTGTTAAGAAAACTGCTGATTCATGGTGGTCCACTTTCTATTTTTTGACTATTAGATGGACATACAAACTCACAAACACACAGACTTTTGCCCTTTATATAATAGATGTGTCTTGGACGTGACGTTGAACGATAAATCCGCGTTCAATTACAACCTGAGCAAGTTACAAGTCAAAATATGTTGTCACGAATAACATCACAAATCAACAATTTTTCCCCTTTCTACTATACAAGAAAAATACCCATCCTGAGACGGGAAAAAATAATTCCCTGAACAAAAAATTTAGTACCATTTTTATGAACCTTACAACGATTAAAATCAAAATATTATGATACTAATCCTTATGTCTAGAATCCTATTACTAATTTTTTTAATTTCTAAAATGTAGGGCTTAAGCTTAAAATATCTTCACAACAAACTGATATTAAAGGAATCTTACTTAGTGCCTAACAATTATGGGTTAAATTTATGTAAATATAAAATATGTGAATTTAAAAATTTAAGATTGTTCCTATATTCTTTTGAAATACTTAAAAGTAACTAAAATTTTGGGATCATTTATTAATTGATGTGTAATATCTACTGTTAAAAATGTTTGCAAAACATTGAAGATAGCTGAATTATTACATAGTGTATTAGCCCACATCATCTTTTAAATGATATATAAAGTAAAGGTATTATAACGAAAACTTATTTGAAAATACCTCAAAAATTCAACAAGAACTTTCTTCACAATGTAATGTAATAGATTTATGCAGAGTTTGTATGTGTACGTCTAACCCATAACCTGTTTTAAGTAGGTTACAAAGACAAATTTTTTTTTTACAAGGTGGTCACCACTTATCAAGGCCCGGAAGCCACTCAGGGATAAGGGTTATTGCAAGTACAGCACGTTATTGTGGAAATTTGATGAAGAGTTTACTTTTTTTTTTTTTTTTTACATAGGCATCACCACATTATCAAGGCCAAGAGGCCACTCAAGGATAAGGGTTAAAGAGTGTACAGTAGAAATTGGACATTATAGTAATCATTAGTAATGAAAATTTGGTAAAGTTGATAACTTATATGGAACGGCTCATCAAGAACTTATTTACTTTAGACTTGAAGACAACCATATTGTAGTCAGCCGGAAAGCAGGAAAATGGAAGACAATTCCACAGGCGTGCAGTTCTAAGAAAAAAGCTTTGTTCATGGAATCTACGTTTAGGTTTAGGCACAGATAAAGAGTGGGGGGAATTATTGATAGTGTTTACAGCTAGACGAGTGTTTCTTGTGAAAGTTTGGCGAGGGGGGACTATAGATTGAAGCTCATTCGAACACTTTCCATGAAAATAACGATACATCAGAGACAAACTCGCAACATCTCTTCTGTGAGATAAAGGTTGCAAGAAAGAGAAAAGGACATCTCCTACGAGGCTACAAAGTCTATTTTGAACTCTATCAAGGCAGGCCAAGTCCTTTCTAGCAGCACCAGATGTGGCAACAGTATTCCATCCTTGGACGTACCTGGCTCTTATATAGATAGAGAATAGCATCAGCAGTGAGATATCTACCGGATCGATAGAAAGATCCCACCATTTTTCCAGCAGCCTTGGCAACAGATTTGATGTACGTGTTCCATTTAAGATCAGGAGTAATGGTCAAGCCAAGAAGTTTGTCAAAACTTGAGGCCTCCTGAAGACGAGAGCCATTCATTTCAATTGATGTCAGATGTGGATCAGAATGTTGATGACGTAAAGAGAGAAGCTTGGTTTTAGATGCATTAAAAGTAACCAGCCATTCTTTACCCCATTGTACTACGTGCTCAAGATCAGAGGAGAGAGAATTGGAGAGAACTTGGTCATTTACTGTCTTAGATGTGCTACCATAAATGGTAGTGTCGTCAGCATAGATGTCTACAAATGATGTAAGGATGTGATTTGGAAGATCATTAATGTAGATCAGGAAAAGAGTTGGGTCCAGGATGGACCCCTGAGGGACACCGGCATTAATACTGTGAGCTTCTGATTTTTGCCCCTCAACTACTACTCTTATGAACCTATCAGAAAGAAATGATTTAATAATTGAGAAGACATTTCCAGCAATACCATAGCTAGAGACCTTATGAAGTAAACCTTTATGCCATACCCTATCAAAGGCCTTAAATATGTCAAGAGCAATTGCCCTAGAAAAGTTGCCTCCGTCGAGAGATTTTCTAATCCTATGAGATATAACTGTAAGCACATCTGCTGTAGATCTAGCAGAACGGAAACCATATTGAGTGTCACTAAGAAGGTTATTTTTGTTGAGATGGTTGATTACTTCTGTATTTAACACAGATTCCAGCAACTTACTCATGACGCACAGGAGACTTATTGGCCTGTACTGAGAGGGGATGAGCGATCACCTCAAGTCTTAAATACAGGGAATACTGATGAAATTTTCGAGGGAGATGGGAAACTATTCTCCTTAAAACAACGTTTAAACAGTTTTGTAAGTATGGGCGCTAGTTCAGGTTGAAGTTTTTTGAGTACTATAATTGGAATACCGTCAGTTTTTTGAGTACTATAATTGGAATACCGTTAAAGGGGCGGTTCATTAGGAATTTGTTCACGTTGGACTTGAAGACATCCAAGTTGTAGTCCGGAAGGAAGCAGGCAGACGGAACAGAGTTCCACAAGCGTGCAGTTCTAAGAAAGAAGCTTCCTTCATGGAATCCACGTCTTTGATCGAGGGTTTTATGAACAAAGAATTCGCTTTAAATTCAAATATTTTATGCCATATTCCAGGGTTAAAATATTACACTAGATATTTTTTTCTGGTTTATTTTTTGGTCTCCCGACAAAAGGGAGAGGGGGGGGAGTCTGTAAATTCACCCTTGTCCGTTTGTCCATTCGTCCGTTTGTCTGTCTGCACTTTTCTCAATAACTATGCTTTGGAATTTTTTGAAATTTTGCACAAACATTAAACATGATATGAGTAAAAATGTAACAGAACGGATTTTGCAGAAAAACTCTGGTTAGCCCCCACCCTGGGGTGCCTTTCGGGTTAAAATGACTAAAATTGACACTTTTGTATTTATTAAAAAAATGATGCCTTGGATTTTTACAAAACTTTCTGAAAAGTTGTAACTAACTGATTTCTATATAATTTTGTTTGTCTATACTTCACGATAACTCTTGCGTGTGCCCCAGGGGCTCTTTTAGGGCTAATAAAACCACTCCATTTTTGGGATTATTTTACCATATTTGTCCAAACTTTTCTGTGTATGTATATTTAGCAGGTTCGCATGGTGCTGAACTCAAATTTAAATATGTTTTTTGGGGCTAAATGGAAGGGGAAACAAATGATGGACTTAGTCATTTCTTTTTTTTTTGCTTGGTGCAGAACTCAAATTTACATATGTTACGGTCTAAAACTGCACCGTTTGTTCATTTTCATCAGGATTTGACGTCCCCTGGGGACTTTTGGGGTTAAACGAGGGGGGGCAAATATTGAACTTAGTCATTTTTTCATGCCTCATTCACTGTGCACTCACGGGGACCATGCATGCTTCACTTGTTTTTATTTATTTTGCTGTTGCGTCCCAGATATTTCATAACCAATATCGATCATTATAATAAATCTGAAGGATTGTTTTATCATTATTTTCAATTTTACCTTATTGCCTAAAACTTGCAGTTAAACGACTTTCAGCTTTTCCTGTCTGTTGCCATTTCGCTTTGATTGGAAACAGACAAAAAAAAAAAAAATGGCAACCATTCACAAAACGTCTAACCGCATCCATAAGACAAGAAAACGTGATATAAAAAAGTAAAATAATAATTATCATTATTACTGTTGTTGAACCTGTTTATTTGTTTTAATTATTTTGTTACGATTTAAAGCGAAAGAAAACTTTATTTTATTTGAACACGCAGAAAACAGTTAAACTATTTATCAACGATAAATTAAGGCACAAATATACAACTTTTCCTGCCCATTCTCTGTTGTGATATTTCACAACTCATGTCACGACAAATGGCTAAAAATCCATGTAATATAATTTTTTTAAACTTTAGAGGAATATAAAAAAAAACTCTATGAATCAAACGTAAAAAATCTTCCCTTAAATTAAAAGAAAAATATTTTAAAAATGTTAATGCTTTTCTATTGTTTATTTCATTAGAGAATGTTTTTTAGTAAATGCTTTTAATAGTAATGTTTGTTTTTATAATAAATGTTTGTTTTTAATAGTAAATGTTTGTTTTTAATAGTAAATGTTTGTTTTTTATAGTAAATGTTTGTTTTTAATATTAAATGATTGTTTTTTATAGTAAATGTTTGTTTTTAATAGTAAATGTTTGTTTTTATTAGTAAATGTTTGTTTTTATACTAAATGTTTGTCTTTAATATTAAATGTTCGTTTTCAACAATAAATGTTTGTTTTATAGTAAATGTTTGTTTCTAATGGTAAGTATTTGTTTTTATATTAAATGCGTGTTTTTAATAGTAAATGTTTGTTTTTATTAGTAAATATTTCTTTTTATTAGTAAATGTTTGTTTTTATTAGTAAATGTTTGTTTTTAATAGTAAATGTTTCTTTTTATTAGTAAATGTTTCTTTTTATTAGTAAATGTTTGTTTTTAATAATAAATGTTTGTTTTTATTTGTAAATATTTGCTTTTATTAGTAAACATTTGTTTTTATTAGTAAATGTTCACCACGAAAAAAATTAATAGTAAAATTCTGTATTGACAGATATTTCAGCGAGTATGCAAAAAATACAACTCCGCTTAATGGCATCAGTTAACAGGTAAATTGAAATTCGCTTAACTTTTGGAACACGACCATATTCCCATAAATTCCGATCTAAATCTATAACAGTACCACTCCCCAATTTTTGAAGGAAACGCTTCAATTTCACTATTGAGCAACTCTGTTATTATATTATTGATATTAATGTCCTGGTTACACACACAATACAAGTTCATTCAATAATACCGCATGGATGAATACGTAATTCTGCAAGGAATTGTTTCCGCCATAAAGTATTCTGGGATAGGTTGTTGCCAAGTCACTTAGAAAGGCCATGCGAAAAGTTTTGAAGATATGGAAAATATGGCAAGAAATCCGCCGTTCTAAAAATTGCACACTAAAAAAATGAAATGCTGTAAATGAATTTCTGTGATTCTAGATTGTTCAAGAAGAAATATAGAGTCGTTCGGGTGTGTAAACTTGTACAGCATCAATCTTAATTAAATACACAAAATATAAAGGAATATGAATAGCAGATATAAAAAATAAAAAGTATTTATACGTATTCACATATACAAAATCTCTGTCTCTCATATATATATATATATCTCCTCTGATCTCGAGCGCGTGGTTCAGTGGGGGAAGATGTGGCTAGTTACCTTTAATGCATCCAAAACCAAACTCCTATCCTTACATCATCAACGCTCTGATCCCCAGCTGGCATCAATTGTGATGGATGGCTCTCATCTGGGTGAGGCCCCGTGTTTTGACAAGCTTCTGGGCTTGACCTTTACTCCTGATTTGAAATGGAATACGTACATCAAGTCTGTTGCCAAGGTCGCAGGAAAGATGGTGGGATCCTTCTACCGCTCCAGAAGATATCTCACTACTGATGCAATTCTCTATCTCTATAAAAGCCAAGTACGGCCAAGGATGGAATACTGTTGCCATATCTGGGCAGGAGCTGCCAAAAACAGCCTATCATGCCTTGACAGAGTACAAAATAGACTTCGTGGTTTAGTGGGGGATGCCCTTTTCTCTACCCTGCAACCCCTCTCCCACAGAAGAGACGTTGCGAGCCTATCCTTGTTTTATCGTTATTTTCATGGCAGGTGCTCGTCTGAACTCCAATCCTTGGTCCCCCCTCGCCAATCTTTCACGAAAAACACCCGTCTAGCTGAATCCACTGTGAAAAATTTCCCCCACTCTATATCTGTGCCTAAATCAAAACGCGGATTTCATGAACAAAGCTTCTTTCTTAGAACTGCACGCCTGTGGAACTCTGTTCCGTCTGCCTGCTTCCCTCCGGACTACAACTTGGATGTCTTCAAGTCTAATGTTAACAAATTCCTAATGAACTGCCCCCCTAATTAAACACTTCATAAAATCTCCTCACTAACGTGATGTACTCACAATAACCCTTATCCCTGAGTGGCTTCCGGGCCTTGATAAGTGGTGATCACTGTGTAAAAAAAAAAAAAAAATATATATATATAAATATATATATATATATATATATATTTATTTTTATATATATATATATATATATATATATGGAGAGATGAAAAGAGAACAAACCAAGTTATATTCCCAACATTTCGGCTTTATTTCGAGACATCCTTGGGATGATTAAATTTTAAAAAATAAAATACTCGTACAATCTTTGAAGAAAATATCCTTGTTGTGGGCCTTTTGAGAGCAAAAAAAAAATCGTTGGCATTCAAAAAATGCATAGCACTGTGAGTGAGATTATATTTAAAACTACTGTTTTTTACGATTAAACTACTGTCAATTTTTGGCCTACAGATTTGAAACTTGATATATTGGCTATGGAATAAATTTCATTTGTTTTTAGCCCGAGAAATTATCCGCTGAGGGGTCAAAATTGAAAAATTGGAACTTAGCAGGCATAAGTCTAATGTGTATCCTTTGCGCATGTGCAAATATGCTTTTGACTCGGTTAATTTGTAACATTTTGTTATTCATGTAGCCCTAGCTCAGATAGTAACATAGTAACAAATAACACTGGAGAGCGATATATTTTGGTTTCGATTCTAGCTGAGTGCATTCAAGTCATATTTTTTAAACTCTTAAAATCACTTCTATATATTATATATATATTGGGTACAATGTATCTATGATAATAAATGCGAAATCTGCATGAATGGAAATATCATATTTAAGCGTATTTTACCGCCGGACAATGCCGTGAAGTCAGCTAGTTAATACATAATTTGTGAAAAAAATAGGAAAATGTTGTGATAAAACGTGTATGGTAATAAAACATTTTTTTAATTAAATATGGATGCAGTGAATGTGAGATGTAGATGTGACTATAGTGAGACATAAGTGTTCCTGGCTATATTAGAACGTATGTGTGACATCTAGAAAGGAAGAGTTACATTAGCCCGGGAAAGGAGCACGTGATGATGATGATGATGATGATCATCATCATCATCATCATCATCATCTCAACTTTGTATTCATGCAGAGACATGTTTGGCTTAGTTTAAATCAAACATATTTTGTATTCATCGAGTCTATCGATAAGGTTGCATGAAACCTTGTGTTTACTGACCATTTAAGAACATTTTTTATTTGGACATCATATGGCATATTTTCAATGTCACACCAGTTCCCATCAGCTCATCGAAGTTGAGCCTGGTCGGTGCTAAAATGGATGACTATTGGGAATTCCAGGTGCTATAAGTGTTCTCCGATTATCTTGGTATTGTTTTCAGTTAGTCTTTGGCCTCTCCTCGAAGCTGCCCTCACAGGGGTGTCCATTGTCTCTTGAGACTGAACGGAGGCATCACTATATGCACATTACAGGGTGAATAGCAGAGTAATAGTAAGGCAAAGGGAGTATTTGATTTAAAAATGAAGGAACGGATTGTTCAAGAGAGTTTTAGAAGTATTTGACTTATTTATTTTATTTTGTATTGATAGGTCACCACTTTCTAAGGTTTAATGGTCACTCAGATAACGATTAAAAAGATCGTCGGTTTGACGATGACTGCGCCCACAGGAGAACAGAATACTATTGGTGAAATGGGTAGAAAGCTACTTAAGAAGAATTAATTATCCAAGAAGGCGGCTCAATAATAATTTGTTTACATTAGACTTGAAGACGATCCTTGCTGTTCTCGGTTGGAAAGCAGGTTCGTAGTATCTCCTTCCACAAATGATATATTTTAGGAAAGACACGTTTTCAAATAAGTTCAGTTTCTATTTTAGTAAAAACAGAGTGTGAGAGAAAGAGAGGATAAAGAAAGTTATTTGTTGTCTTGAATGTTTTATAGGATAGTACAATAGATTGAATGTTTTATAGGATAGTACAATAGATTGAATGTTTTATAGGATAGTACAATAGATTGAATGTTTTATAGGATAGTACAATAGATTGAATGTTTAATAGGATAGTACAATAGATTGGATGATTTATAGGATATTACAATAGATTGAATAATTTATAAGATAGTACAATGGATTGAACGTTTTATAGGATAGTACAATAGATTGGATGTTTTATAGGATAGTACAATAGATTGAATGTTTTATAGGATAGTACAATAATTGAATGTTTTATAGGATAGTACAATAGATTGGATGATTTATAGGATAGTACAATAGATTGAATGATTTATAAGATAGTACAATAGATTGAATGTTTTATAGGATAGTACAATAGATTGAATGTTTTAGAGGATAGTAGAATAGATTGGATGTTTTATAGGATAATAGAATAGATTAAATGTTTTATAGGATAGTACCCTAGATTAGATGTTTTACAGGATAGTGCAATAGATTGGATGTTTTACATGATAGTACAATAGATTGAATGTTTTATAGGATAGTACAATAGATTGAATGATTTATAAGATAGTACAATAGATTGAATGATTTATAGGATAGTACAATAGATTGAATCTTTTATAGGATAGTACAATAGATTGAATGTTTTTTAGGATAGTACAATAGATTGAATGTTTTATGAGATAGTACAATAGATTGAATGTTTTATAGGATGGTACAATAGATTAAATCTTTTATAGGATAGTACAATAGATTGAATGTTTTATAGGATAGTACAATAGATTGAATGTTTTATAGGATACTACAACAGATTGAATGTTTTATAGGATAGTACAATAGATTGAATGTTTTACATGATAGTACAATAGATTGGATGTTTTATAGGATAGTACAATAGATTGAATGATTTATAAGATAGTACAATAGATTGAATGATTTATAAGATAGTACAATAGATTGAATGTTTTATAGGATAGTACAATAGATTGAATCTTTTATAGGATAGTACAATAGATTGAATGTTTTTTAGGATAGTACAATAGATTGAATGTTTTATGAGATAGTACAATAGATTGAATGTTTTATAGGATGGTACAATAGATTAAATCTTTTATAGGATAGTACAATAGATTGAATGTTTTATAGGATAGTACAATAGATTGAATGTTTTATAGGATACTACAACAGATTGAATGTTTTATAGGATAGTACAATAGATTTAATGTTTTATAGTATAGTACAATAGATTGAATGTTTTATAGAATAGTACAATAGATTGAATGTTTTATAGGATAGTAGAATAGATTGAATGTTTTATAGGATAGTACAATAGATTGAATGTTTTATAGGATAGTAGAATAGATTGTATGTTTTATAGGATAGTACAATAGATTGCATCTTTTATTGGATAGTACAATAGATTGAATGTTTTATAGGATAGTACAATAGATTGAATGTTTCATAGGATAGTACAATAGATCGAATGATTTATAGGATAACACAATGGATCGAATGTTTTATAGGATAGTACAATAAATTGAATGTTTTATAGGATAGTACAATAGATTGAATGTTTTATAAGATAGTACAATAGATTGAATGTTTTATAGGATAGTACAATAGATTGAATGTTTTATAGGATAGTACAATAGATTGGATGATTTATAGGATAGTACAATAGATTGAATGTATTATAAGATAGTACAATAGATTGAATGTTTTATAGGATAGTACAATAGATTGAACGTTTTATAGCATAGTACAATAGATTGAATGTTTTATAGGATAGTTCTATAGATTGAAGGTATTATAGGAAACTACAATAGATTGTATGTTTTATAGGATTGTACAATAGAGTGAATGATTTATAGGATAGTACAATAGATTGAATGTTTTATAAGATAGTACAATAGATTGAATGTTTTATAGGATAGTACAATAGATTGAATGTTTTATAGGATAGTACAATAGATTGGATGATTTATAGGATAGTACAATAGATTGAATGTATTATAAGATAGTACAATAGATTGAATGTTTTATAGGATAGTACAATAGATTGAACGTTTTATAGCATAGTACAATAGATTGTATGTTTTATAGGATAGTAAAATAGATTGAATGATTTATAAGATAGTACAATAGATTGAATGTTTCATAGGATAGTACAATAGATTGATTGTTTTATAGGATAATACAATAGATTAAATGTTTTATAGGATAGTACAATAGATTGAATCTTTTATAGGATAGTACAATAGATTGAATGTTTTATAGGATAGTACAATAGATTGAATGTTTTATAGGATAGTACAATAGATTGAATGTTTTATAGGATAGTACAATAGATTGAATGTTTTATAGGATAGTACAATAGATTGAATGTTTTTTAAATAGTACAATAGATTGAATGTTTTATAGGGTAGTACAATAGATTGAATGTTTTATAGGATAGTACAATACATTGAATGTTTTATAGAATAGTACAATAGATTGAATGTTTTATAGGATAGTACAATAGATTGAATGTTTTATAGGATAGTAGATTGGATCCCAGTTAAACATCCACCATGAACATAACTACACTGTAGACAGATGCTAGCAACATCTCGTCTTTATGAAAGAGGCTGTAGGGATGAGAAGAAATCACCCCCGGTAAATTGCGAAGTCTATTTTGTACTTCGTCAAGACAAGAAATATTGCTTCAAAGGGCACATTACCATATATGACAGCAGTTTACTTGGTCGACCTCTTTTTTTTTCATAGTTCAATAATTTTTTCATAGCTCAATAAATTTTTCATAGTTCAGTAAATTGTTAATAGTTCAATAAATGTATTTATTTCTTAGTTCAATAAATGTACGTTGGTTTTCTTTAATCTTAAAGGGTTAAAAAGAGGAACATCAGTTGTAACGAATTTCGATTATTCATTAGAAATAAAGGATGCGAATTATTGCTTTTGTTTCTTCTTACAAAATAAATGGTGTAAAGTCCAAATAAATTTTCTGCCTGAAGCAAGAAAGAATTTGTTAAATGTGTGGCTCAACAGAAATGCAAATGAATTATATTGGCTTTTTATTGGTGAAACAACCAGAAAATTAAAGACTTCTTTGTAAAGTAGCATTTTTCCTGCAATACTAACATTCCATTTTGTGGTTTTATTTTCTGGTTCTTGAAACTCGTCATTCAAAAGTAGACGCAGTATCTTTATAAGCTTTATTATCTTTATAATCTTTATGAGCTTTATGAGCTTTATGATTTCATCAGCAAAACTTACGCTTTACTTGTTTAGACTGCAAATGCTTGTCTATAATACGATTTCTAAGAAAAAAATATTCTTTAAAATAGTTTGAAGTCACCACTAGTTAACTCCCCTTTAAAAAGCTCTCCAGAAATAGAGTTTACAATCAGCCTTTTCACCGCTGTATTCTAATTAATCTCCTAAAATTGGTTCTATTTAAAAAATAAAAAAAATACTTGATCAATTTCTGTGATTTTTAGAATATGATATTTTCTTGTTTTCACGAATACGTACATCATAACAATTTTTCATGGGGGTGGGGAGAGTTCTGTTGAGTTCTGTTGAGTTCTGCCCCATGTTTGATTGGTTTCAAAATAGGAAATGTGTTGCCGCAAAAATGAAGAATTCAAACAAGTAAGATTTTTCATTCTTTTACACAATAATTATATTATAATTTAAGCAAATCTTAACATTTTTTTTCGGTGCTGGTTGTACTTACTTTTTTCTGTCCTCAATAAATGAAGGAGAAATCCTTGTAAGCCGAGGCATTTTGTTATTGTTGTATTAATCCAAATTGCCTCCTTTGTGTAAGCTGGATTTTCTTAACATTAAAAACTGACCTTGTGTCTAACTCTGTTGGGAAACAGTAAAAAAAGGAATAAACATTCCATCACACTTTTTTAAATAGTTTTTTCTTTAATAGTTTTTTCTTTTTACTGTGAATTCTGTCAATTGTGAGTTTTGATACGAGTAAAAGATCTTTTCTACTTTTGTGTTGAGTATAGCTTTCTTTAAATAAACGAATTTTAGAACTTTAAAAACGTACTTTTTGTTGTTCTTACTAAAAATACAATTATTTGCTAGAATAGTGATGCTGTTTAGCTTTCTGTCTAAAACACCATGAAACTTGAATTTTAGATAAAAATTACTTTCAAAACGACAGTTTAAAGATCTCAAAATTGCTTCACAATTTAATAAGCAAAAGAAAGCCGTAAAAAAATGTAGCACTACTATTTAAAGGTGTTGGGATTATGTTAATAAAAAGGTTATGCAAAGATAGATTTAGATTGTATATGTCAAAACGTCAATCATTATGGTTCCCGTAAGCCCTTGCACGCAAGATAGATTAGGCTACTAATGAATATTTTTTAAATGTCAAACTGATTTGACTCTCTTTTTTTTTTTTGCTTGACTTAAAAGGCAAGTTGATATTATATGCTGTTTGCAAATCCTTAAATATGTATAAAAAATCCTTAAATATGCATAAAAAATCCTTAAATATGTATATAAAAAACTTTCAATATTATAAGGAAGATTTGTTTCATGATTTATTTAAACGAACGATTCTTAAAACGGTTTCCGTGTCTGCTGAAACGTGGAGACGTTTTCTATTTTCCTACTGTTTTACTGTTCAGCAAAACCTTCAATTTCATCTTACACTGTTTCGATACTGAAAGATTGTGTTGAAAAAAAATAAGTCGAAGAGCAATACTCCAAATCAAGCAGGCAACTGTGACGAGCATGCGCAAAAGTGCACAAAAAGTATGAGTTGTACGTGCCTGCGTCGGGGAGCGAACCTGGGACCGTTAGATTACAAAGAAAAACGTTTGTGAGCGATACTTGCATTACCGCGACAATTGGGTTCGCCCGAAGGCTATAAAAAGTCAAGCTGAAACAAAGATTGTGAGTCGTTTCTTTTTTTTTTGGTCGGTCGACGGTTGAAAAGAACTTGCTTGTGAAGAGTGCGACGTTTGTGAGAAGACAAAAGTCGAAAGAACTGATTCGTTCAACTTTAAAAATAATTTCTGGTGTGTATATCGCTTAACACAAATTACCCAGCTTTCTCCTCCCTCGTGCTGTGATCTCGGCTGCAAAAAAGAAATATTCTTTAAACGCCTCACCCAACAGGGTCTGATAACAAGTATCAAAATGTTTGCAGGAGCAAACTTCAAATGGTTGGTCCCCTTGTCTGATCGCCACGATAACAAAATCTCGATGCAGAACATGATGATAGAATATGTTTTATAGGTTTTTAAACTACTTCCTACCCCCTTTGACCATAAGTACCATTTGCTCTGCTTCACTCATGTTGGTTCGTTCATCCCCCGATGGTTGAGCTCACCCAGCAGGAGCAACGCCTGCTAGCATATATATATATATATATATATATATATATATATATATATATATGCGCTTTTTTCACAGGAACTCTGCCTTTTGGATGATTTTGGACCATTTGGAATTTACCCATTGGATTGAAATTTTAAATTCGACCGTTTTGGATTTTACCATTTTTGGATTTTTACCCTTCACCGGACTATCCATTCATGTGAAATCTTTTTATTATTTTTCTTTTGCCTCCTGTTCCCCTTACCTCACCCTTTTTTTTAACCAAGTAAGATCTTTGACTTACTTGTAGTTTCATTAAATACTTTTATATGCAAAATCCGATCCTGCATTTTGCTAATTCCTGCCCTCTGATGAGAAGGAGAGTATTTCTTCGAAACTCCGCGGATTAAGGACTATCCACTTATCTTGTGCTTCCTTTTTTAAAATTAAATATGTTTTTAACTCTTTTTCAAGATGTCTTTTAACATGTTTTATTAATCATTTGTTCATATATATATATATATATATATATATATATATATATATATAAGTTCAGATTTGTTGTTGGCATGTTTTCTGCGATATTAACAACTTCGAAACACTGTTATTTTTTCTATTTTTTCCGTTACCTTTCTGCTTTGCATATTTGTGCTCTTTCCAAACATTAATCATGTGCGATTGCAGAATCTCTGGATTGCGATTTAACTCCCTTATTTCTTTCTGCGAGCTGGCAGACCTCAAAACGTCAAATCCCAAACTCTGTAGGAATTATTTTATGTCAAGATGGGAATTTTAACTAACATGTTCGATGCTGTCTGTTGAAGGCAAGAAATGAAACAATCACAAAACAACAAACCCTACCTGTAAAATTCAAGACAAACTTTATTGGTACACAGGATATTATTGCAAAATAGTGCATTCATCTTGCGTCCAACTTGGTGGAGCTGATAATTTGCTTCAATGAAGTTGTAGTTTTAATCCTTTTGCAATCCGCATGCTGTCATAGTCTGTTGCAGGGAAGGATGAATTTAGCAGTGTTCCATTGGACCTCATGGCCCTAAAAAATTGATAACAATGCAAACAGACTGAATACCGAACATGAAAAGTTCACAATGATAAGAAAGGTCCGTAATGCGGTTGTAGACATTCTGTCTTATAATTCGTAGGCTTTTACAAATATGTTCTATACTTCATCCACGGCTGAGATCTTAGAAGACATAATAAAAAATGAGTCCTTCCTCTTTTGCTGATCTGGAACGAACTGAGAAACTGAAAAGGAAATAGAAATTGGCGCCAAAGGCACGTGACATGTCTAGTTAGGTTCGACCAATCAAATCCCTCGAGACAATGGCAGTTAGGGCTTGTATTATGACTGAAAAATTTCTTACAAACTGTGCAAGAATTGAAGAAAAACATCAGGAACGAAATAAGGGGGTTAAATCGCAATCCAGAGAATTTGCAATCTGTCTTGAATAATGTTTTGGAAAGAGCACAAATATGCGAAGCTAAAAATGGGCAACATTTAAAAGATATTATTTTTCATAAATAAAGATTGTTTGAATTTTACATTTATTTTTAAATTTCCAAATATCTTAGTCAGATTGTGTTAAAATTACAGAAAAATATCATCAAAAATATAGAATCAATTTAAATTCAAAACCGTTCAGTGAGTTTTAAGACACCCTTTATATATATATATATATATATATACATATATATATATACATATATATATATATATATACAATTAAACGCATATGCATATTTACATGAATTTAATTTCAAAACACTTCACTTACTTTTTAGATACCCTGTATATATAGGCAAACATCTACCACTGAAAAATGTCTATATTTAAACCTATTTTGGGATATGAAATTTGTTTATACATAAAATTTATGGACAAACTAAAAATACTGAATTTTAATAATTTAGATTTGTGTATCATGCAAATAGAAATTTGTATGAAGTATTTACTGATTTGATTTATTTTTCTGATTGATCCAGTCTTAAGTTTTTTTATATTTGCTATTTCTGTGCATAACTGTTTGTGTAAATTATTTTGTTTTTGCAAATTTGACCACCAATGCACGCGCATCGAAATCCGATTGATGCCATCAAATTAGATTCAAACTCCCTCGTAATATTTTTCGATGTGAAGATTTCTACTTTAGAGTAAAAAAGAGATGCCCTGGACATCATTAGGGTATCACCAGGCTTCTACTCGTCACAACTATAATGTGTCTATAAGACTTTTGTCTGTTTGCTTGTCTGTCACTCTTCGTCTTGAACTATTATCTCCATTTCAAAGTGCACAAATTGAATAGTTTTACTTTATTTTAGATACATAAAAACCTCTCTATAAGTTAGTCTGTCTCGTTTTAAATTGAAATAACATATTTTATCAGCCCGTCAAACTCTAGTTTGAAATAATATTTTATTAATCTGTCATGCTTGAATTGTAAATAGTATTTTTTGTTAGTCTGCCATACTTAAGTTTAAAATATTATTTTAAAATGTCTGTCATACTTGAATTTTAAAAAGCATTTTTGTCAGTTTGTCAAAATTAAGTTTGAAAATTGCCATGCTTAAGTTTGAAATATCATTTTTTTTTGTCTGTCATGCTTAAATTTGAAATATCATTTTATCGGTCTGTCATGCTTAAGTTTGAAATATCGTTTTTGTCCGTCTGTTATGCTTGTGCTTTAAATAGAATTCGTGTTAATTTGTCATGCTTAAGTTTGAAGAGAGAAATAGATTGTAAAGTTGCTGTACTTTGTCAAGACAAGAATGCGTGCTCTGAGCATTACCTCCCCAGATATGCCAGCAGTTCTCTATCTTAAGACATATCTGTCTTTTATACTGGTAGAGGATTTCATTAAGAGCGAGGCACTTTCTGGAGCAATAGAATAATCCGATCTTTTTTTTTCAGCAAACTTAACAGTATATTTCATGTAAGCATTCCATTTTAGATTTAGGAGGTGACAGTGGTGAAGTGGTTAATGACCCGAACTGACGATTTGAGGGTGCTAATTTCGAATCAACTGCTCATTTCTTAGAAAACCTTTCACTTAGGTGGTTCAAAACCTTTGTGTGATTCCTCCTGGAAGTAATTTTCTAGAAAAAATTCTGACAAGATATTAAGGAAGCCAATGCAGACAATAGAATGATTTGATTCATAAATGAATTTAAAGTCGTGTGAATAACTCCTAGAAGCTGGAGTTTGAAATATTATTTTTTCTTGATCCATAACTTTTCATTGGTCCATAACTTTTCATTGGTCCATAACTTTTCATTGGTCCATAACTTTTCATTAGTCCATAACTTTTGATTGATCCATATCTTTTCATTAGTCCATAACTTTTCATGAGTCCATAACTTTTCATTAGTCCATAACTTTTCATTAGTCCATAAATTTTCATTAGTCCATAACTTTTCATTGATCCATAACTTTTTATTGATCTATGAATTTTCATTGATCCATAACTTTTTATTGATCTATGAATTTTCATTGATCCATAACTTTTCATTGGTCCATAACTTTTCATTGATCCATAACTTTTCATTGATCCATAACTTTTCATTGATCCATAACTTTTCATTGATCCATAACTTTTCATTAGTCCATAACTTTTCATTAGTCCATAACTTTTCATTAGTCCATAACTTTTCATTAGTCCATAACTTTTCATTAGTCCATAACTTTTCATTAATCCATAACTTTTCATTAGTCCATAACTTTTCATTAGTCCATAACTTTTCATTATTCCATAACTTTTCATTAGTCCATAACTTTTCATTAGTCCATAACTTTTCATTAGTCCATAACTTTTCATTAGTCCATAACTTTTCATTAGTCCATAACTTTTCATTAATCCATAACTTTTCATTGGTCCATAAATTTTTATTAGTCCATAACTTTTCATTGATCCATAACTTTTTATTGATCTATGAATTTTCATTGATCCATAACTTTTTATTGATCTATGAATTTTCATTGATCCATAACTTTTCATTGGTCCATAACTTTTCATTGATCCATAACTTTTCATTGATCCATAACTTTTCATTGATCCATAACTTTTCATTGATCCATAACTTTTCATTGATCCATAACTTTTCATTAGTCCATAACTTTTCATTATTCCATAACTTTTCATTAGTCCATAACTTTTCATTAGTCCATAACTTTTCATTGATCCATAACTTTTCATTGATCCATAACTTTTCATTAGTCCATAACTTTTCATTAGTCCATAACTTTTCATTAGTCAATAACTTTTCATTAGTCCATAACTTTTCATTAGTCCATAACTTTTCATTAGTCCATAACTTTTCATTAGTCCATAACTTTTCATTAGTCCATAACTTTTCATTGATCCATAACTTTTCATTAGTCCATAACTTTTCATTCGTCCATAACTTTTCATTAGTCCATAACTTTTCATTAGTCCATAACTTTTCATTAGTCCATAACTTTTCATTAGTCCATAACTTTTCATTAGTCCATAACTTTTCATTAATCCATAACTTTTCATTAATCCATAACTTTTCATTAATCCATAACTTTTCATTAATCCATAACTTTTCATTAATCCATAACTTTTCATTAATCCATAACTTTTCATTAGTCCATAACTTTTCATCGAAAACATCCGTGCTATAAAAGAGTTTTGCACTTCATCCGATTCAATTGTCTGCACATTGAAATTACAATTCACTAAGTAGGTTTATCAAAACTACTGAAAGTTCACGCTCATACCACCATAGCAGTTTTGCTTGCTCCTGCTAAACACATAATTCCAACATGCTTGAGCCAGTCAGCTTTTCTTGGAGCTTGCTTGCCAGATCACACTTCTCCAAATATTTCTTGACACTGGTTGCAGAACACACATGCTCATTCACAAAAATGTCATCAGTATAAGAAGACGTGGCCGTGTTTACGATCTCATCCTGGTTTAGAATAGCATTAACAAACCCCCACATTATTAAAAGGGCGATATTCAACCCAAATCCTAGGTGGGTAAGTGTTGTGTAGGAACTAGCCTATGTTACCTACTAATAGACTTTTCCAATCAATAAATACCGAAAGACTAAGTTGTAAGGTGTCAGTCGATATCCGGTGGACAAGCCTAGGTCGTTCTTCAGTTACGATGAACAACCAACCTATTTTATGCTTTGCAAAACCTGCTGTTACTTTATTATGGGGTTCTGTTCTTTCTTGCAAACCATAACAGGGTTATAACAGTGGTGCCACCGGATTTTAAACTCGTTGAGGTCACTCGAATTTAAAATACCTCCATTATTCAAAAGAACTCCCGACAGAAAGCTGAAGTAAACCACGTAAGTGTTCAGAAAACACTGATAAAAGAAGGAAAAACAGGAACACACCAAAAGCACCAAAAGTGCATGGACATAAAAGTTTAAATTGCAAACTCCTGGAAAGTAAGAATATTTCCATATTGTTTTTCTAAACTTTGTTTGGTATTTGTCGCAACATCTTGGCACAACCGTGAATACAAAAAAAAAAATACGAATTATTTGAATTCTTCGCTCATATCATTAAATGAGTGTCAGCGAACTTTTTCTTTGTTAATTTAAAAAAAGTTTTCGAGTCTTTTTTCCTTCAGTCAACATTTTTGTACATTGGCTTTGAAGGAGCATTGAATATTCCTCTCTTCTATGAGAAAAAAAATTCGCTTGGAATTTTAAAACTATGGTGCCTATTCATTTGTAAAGTTATTGAAGACAACAAATTACTGTCCCCTTTTTCTCCAGTTGTTCTAAAAACACTAAACCTTTGTTAATCTGAACGCGGTTTTCCTAATTTTTGTGAATTCAGTATTTTACCCGTCATGCAAAAATGGACGCCTTACAAAGTACATTGGAACAATTGTTAAAACTGCAAATTGAACAAGAACAACATAAACAACAATTATTTAAACACCGGAGACGCTCAAGAGAAAGACAACAATTATTTGAACACCAGAAACGATCAGATGAAAGATAACAATTATTTGAACACTAAAAACGATCAGATGAAAGACAAACTCTATTTGAACACCGGAAACGATCAGATGAAAGACACAAATTATTTGAACACTAGAAACGATTAGATAAAAGACAACAATTATTTGACCACCAGAAATGATCTGATGTAAGATAACAATGATTTGAATACCAGAAACGATCAGATGAAAGACAACCACAATTTGAAAACCAGATACGATCAGATGAAACACAACAATTATTTGAACACTAGAAAAGATCAGATGAAAGACAACAATTATTTGAACACCAGAAACGATCAGATAAAAGACAACAATTATTTGAACACTAGAAACGATCAGATGAAAGACACACATTATTTGAACACAAGAAACGATCAGATAAAAGAAACAATTATTTGAACACTATAAACGATCAAATGAAAGACAGGAATTATTTGAACACTAGAAACGATCAGATAAAAGAAACAATTATTGTAACACTAGAAACGATCAGATGAAAGACAACAATTATTTGAACATTAGAAACGATCAGATAAAAGACAACAACTATTTGAACACTAGAAACGATCAGATGAAAGACAACAATAATTGGAACACTAGAAACGATCAGATGAAAGACAGCAATTATTTGAACACTAGAAAAGATCAGATGAAAGACAATTATTTGAACATTAGAAACGATCAGATGAAAGACAACAATTATTTGAACACTAGAAACGATCAGATAAAAGACAACAATTATTTGAATACTAGAAACGATCAGATCAAAGACAACAATGATTTTAACCCCAGAAACGATCAGATGAAAGACATCACTTATTTGAACACCAGAAACGATCAGATGAAAGACATCACTTATTTGATCACCAGAAACGATCAGATGAAAGACAACAATTGTTTGGATACTAGAAACTATGAGATGAAAGGCAAACATTATTTCAACACGAGAAACGATCAGAGGAAAGACGACAACGATTTGAACATTAGAAACGATCAGATAAAATACACGAATTATTTGAAGACTTGAAAAGATCAGATGAAAGACAAAAATTATTTGAACACCAGAAACGATCAGATGAAAGACAGCAATTATTTGAACACTAGAAAGATCAGATGAAAGACAACAATTATTTGAACACCAGAAACGATAAGATGAAAGACAAAAATGATTTCAACACCAGAAACGATCAGATGAAAGACAGCAATTATTTGAACACTAGAAACGATAAGATGAAAGACAACAATTATTTGAACACCAGAAACGATAAGATGAAAGACAACAATTATTTGAACACTAGAAAAGATCAGATGAAAGACAACACCAGAAACGATAAGATGAAAGACAAAAATTATTTAAACACCAGAAACGATAAGATGAAAGACAACACCAGAAACGATAGGATGAAAGACAAAAATTATTTGAACACCAGAAACGATAAGATGAAAGACAACAATTATTTGAACACCAGAAACGATAAGATGAAAGACAAAAATGATTTCAACACCAGAAACGATCAGATGAAACACAACAATTATTTGAACACCAGAAACGATCAGATGAAAGACAGCAATTATTTGAACACTAGAAACGATCAGATGAAAGACAACAATTATTTGAACACCAGAAAAGATCAGATGAAAGACAACAATTATTTGAACACCAGAAACGATCAGATGAAAGACAGCAATTATTTGAACACCAGAAACGATCAGATGAAAGACAAAAATTATTTGAACACCAGAAACGATCAGATGAAAGACAACAATTATTTGAACACCAGAAACGATCAGATGAAAGACAACAATTATTTGAACACCAGAAACGATCAGATGAAACACAACAATTATTTGAACACCAGAAACGATAAGATGAAAGACAACAATTATTTGAACACCAGAAACGATCACATGAAAGACAGCAATTATTTGAACACTAGAAACGATCAGATGAAAGACAACAATTATTTGAACACCAGAAAAGATCAGATGAAAGACAACAATTATTAGCAAAACACCAGAAATGATAAGATGAAAGACATCACTTATTTGAACATTAGAAAAAATCAGATGAAAGACAACAATTATTTGAACATTAGAAAAGATCAGATGAATGACAACAATTATTTGAACACCAGAAACGATCAGATGAAAGACAACAATTATTTGAACACCAGAAACGATAAGATGAAAGACATCACTTATTTGAACATTAGAAAAGATCAGATGAAAGACAAAAATTATTTGAACATTAGAAAAGATCAGATGAAAGACAACAATTATATAACACTAGAAAAGATCAGATGAAAGACAACAATTATTTGAACACTAGAAAAGATCAGATGAAAGACAACAATTATTTGAACACCAGAAACGATAAGATGAAAGACAACAATTATTTGAACACTAGAAACGGTAAGATGAAAGACAACACCAGAAACGATAAGATTAAAGACAACAATTTTTTGAACACCAGAAACGATAAGATGAAAGACAAAAATTATTTGAACACTAGAAAAGATCAGATGAAAGACAACAATTATTTGAACACCAGAAACGATAAGATGAAAGATAACAATTATTTGAACACTAGAAACGATAAGATGAAAGACAAAAATTATTTGAACACTAGAAACGATCAGATGAAAGACAAATATTATTTGAACACCAGACACGATAAGATGAAAGATAACAATAATTTGAACACTAGAAACGATAAGATGAAAGACAACAATTATTTGAACACTAGAAACGATCAGATGAAAGACAACAATAATTTTAACACTAGAAAAGATCAGATGAAAGGCAACAATAATTTGGACACTAGAAAAGATCAGATGAAAGACAACAATTATTTGAACACCAGAAACGATCAGATGAAAGATAACAATAATTTGAACACTTGAAACGATAAGATGAAAGACAACACTTATTTGAACACTAGAAAAGATCAGTTGAAAGACAGCAATTATTTGAACACTAGAAACTGTTGATGAAAGACAAGAACAACAACTGCGCATGGAAGTGCTTTTTGTACAAATCATTAAAGCTGTATCCCCCGATAATAATACCGTATTTTCATAAGACTTAATATTGAATGTAATAAACAATTTCTGCGACGGCCTGAAGATTGTAAATCATGTGAAGCTCATTTTACTTGGTATTAATAATTTTTTAATATCGACTTCAAACAGTGGCGAACCAGAAAAGATTTGTTTATTATTACGAAAACTAGATACAGCCGAGCATAACATGTTTATTATTTACACAAGGACTGACATCTGGTAAATATGTGAGTATTATGAGGCATGTTCTAACAAAATTAGAAAATTAACAATACATAACCCTGCAAATGTTTATGGTAGACTGACAGAAAATAGAAATTATTAAAAAATTCGATGGATATCAAAGTTCGAGTCGTGCAGCTAAAAAACAGACCGGCAAAAAAACATGTAAAAAATAAAACGCAAGAGAAAAGGACACGCACATCGACACATAGCAAAAAAAAAAAAGAAGAATTTTAAGAAAGAAAAGTCGTCTCTGTGTAATTAATGTGGAAATTTGTATTGGGTTAAGGACTGTCAATATTTATCAAGAAAATAGCGGTCTTTTCTTCTTTGCAACCCTAACCCTAACCCGACGGCTTGTTATCCCTTGATCTCTACTGTTTGGAACGACTAAAGAAATTTGTCAACATGTTTTTGCAAATAGACTCGACATAGGTCTAGCACTGCAACATTTGGTCCTTGCTCTTGCATCTGTAGATGTGGCAGCAGCTAGTCGTTATCGATCCACATTTGCTGTTCGCAGTCATATTCTTCTCGAATGTGTTCTAGGGCTGGATGTTACACAAGTCTATTTTTCAAGGTAATCGGAGGTTGATCACCAACCCATTTCCAGGATGCGGTCCATTTCCAAATGTTCGTTTCATACTCTGCGGTGTAATCAGGATTGGTAATGGTTATAGCAGCAAAATTTGGTTTGCCGAATTGTGGAAACGTTACCTCACCAGCACTAGTCACAGCTATCCTCCCGACATTTGATTGTGTCCTGCCCAAGCAAAGAATCAAATCCAAGTAGGTCTCCATCCTCAATTAAAATTCTATGGAAATACTGAGCTTTTTACTCCGATTCTACAAAATCGATAAATGATAAATTGACACTTCAAAAGCATGTGGACCCGATCTCATCCCAGCTGTGCTATTAAAGAAATGCCCAGCCAAAGTAGCTCCAGTTATCTCCAAACTCTACAACAAATGCCTTAATGAATCTTGCTTTCCGGGCTGCTGGAAAACTGTTTCTGTGGTACCAGTATTCAAGAATTCTGGCGAAAGAACTAACCCATTAAATTATCGCCCCATTAGCCTCCTCCCACTTTTTGCCAAAATATTTGAAACCTTAATTAACCATGCTCTAGTCCATCACCTTACAGATGCTAAGCTTCTGACTGACAAACAATATGGATTTAGACAAGCCCGTTCCATAGCAGAATCCTAACTGTAATCTCTCAACGTATATACCATTCACTGGAGAAAGCGGGGAAGGGCAGAGCGGTAGCTCTAGATATATCTCAGGCTTTTGACAGGGTATGGCATCAGGGTCTCCTCAGGAAAATTAGATCATACGGTATCACTGGTAGAATACTTAACATAATTAAATCCTTCTTAGATAAGAGAAAAATCCAGGTTGTCCTCGACGGTCGTACATTGAAACAATATGATATAAATGCGGGAGTGCACCAGGGGTCTATCCTTGGACCTCTACTGTTCCTGATATTCATAAATGACCTACCCTCTGAGATGGGTGTATATGCTGATGACACTACACTCTATAACAGGCACGACAGGAAGGCGAATGAACACATTTTTAAAGAAATGGCAGAAACACTAGAGGATGACCCCCAATCTGTAGTGGAATGGGGACAAAAATGGTTGGTCACGTTCAATGCTGCCAAGACTAAACTAATTTCATTCAATAATTACAAGAAACCTTCTCTACCACCAATAGCAATGGCCAACAACTCTTTATGTGAGAGTACATCTTTCAAGCTCCTTGGCCTAACGTTCACAGGAAACATGAGTTGGAACAATTATATTGAAGGCATTGCCAGGGCTGCTGCAAGAGAGGTGGGCTCTCTCTACCGTGCTAGACAACTACTAACATCCGAAAGTATCCTGTACCTCTATAAGGCCATCATTCGCCCATGTATGGAGTATTGCTGTCACATTTGGGCTGGTGCATCTGCTACTAGTTTCTCGCTTCTTGACAAGGTTCCAAAGAGAGTCGCAAACCTGATAGGCCCTGAACTGGCATCTAAGCTTCAGCCTCTGTCCCATCGACGAAATGTTGCATCCCTCTGCCTTTTCTACAAGTATTTTAGTGGTGAATGCTCTGACGAACTGCAATCACTTGTGCCCCCACGACGTGAGCACCCTCGACAAACCCGACAGGCTGCTAAATCCCACCCCGACACTGTAGAGATCACTAAATGTAAAAGATCTTTCTACTCTAATAGTTTCTTCTCCATAACCGCTTGACTTTGAGATTCCATTCCAGGTCCCTGCTTCCCCAACAGTACTGACGTGCAAAAGTTCAAGTTTAACGTGAACCGACATCTTGCTGCTCAAATCGCTACATAGTACCCCAAAATAATATATTAATTTATTTTTATTTCGGACTATTATTCTCATCTTTATTGGTTGTTGTTTTTCACAACGGTTCGGACAACTATTTCTCTGGCTTTCGTCAGGTGGTAACCGCAACAGACAGGAACTTCGAATCTCCTAACTGCATTCTCAGCAATCACTGCCATCCGTAGTTGTTGTTGTCTCACCACGTTTTGGCCAAGTAAGCCTTTGGCCGACTTTGGGTAGGATTGAAACCGCTGTCTTCAGACAATGTCCATCAGTTTCTATCAACTGTGTCACGGGTCCCGAAGGGCAATCAAGGTTGGATTCTTTGATCTTATAAATCCACGTTTCCAGTTAGGCATTGTCTGAAGATATTTATATGTTTTAAAATAATGTGACAAACAAACATCGTGACAAGCAGACACAGAATTTTTTTCACTCACTATTGGCATATATGTGACAGAAACAACTTCTGCTACATGTGAATACAAAATATACTAAAACTATAAAAAGCAAAAGAAAATTAAAAGTTCAGCAACTTTGGATAAAAATGTATACATGCTTTTGATAGTTATATTTTAAACTAAAGTATGACAGACCAAAGAACACGCTGAAGCGTGACAGACCGATAGTGAGTGATTTTGTATACAGACAGATAGCTGCACATAAAATGATATTACATGCTTAAATATGACAGACCAAAGGAAATGTTATTTTAAAATAAAGCGTGACAAACTGATCAGCATTTGGATAGACGTATCTAAAAATTAACTATTTAAAACTAAACTGTGACCGACCAAAAAGCATACCATTTCCAACTGAATCGTTATCGATTGATACACCCATAAAACAACGGACAGATTCTTTAAGGGAGATGGATAGATACACTTAAAAATGATATTTTAAACATTAAGTCACTTAACTGACATTTTATTGATAAACGAATGTTTTTAATTTGTGCGAAAAAATCCATAAAACAATCCACATCTGATAAACATTTCCATTTATGGAAAAATCCCTCTTTTTTTCCAATTATCAGCCAATCAATAAATTCCTGCTGATAATGCACTTCATGCGAACAGATCAATAAATCATTAACGGTTATTGTGAATTTCCTCAAATAATTAAATTCTGTCGCAACAAATCAAAGAAAATCCTCACATTGTAAGGATCAACTAATTGTTTAAATGAAGGGGAAAAAAGAAACGAAAATCATTTTTGGTAGTTTTGTTTTTATAACAAATGAATAAGATGAGTCTAGACCAGTAGATGGATTAATAATGATTTAGTGGCGACTGTTTGGCCTTTGGTCTTAATTAACTTCTTGCCTCTCTTCCACCCTTATACCCCTCACACACATCTCTATAATTTAGTAAAAACAATAAAGAAAACCTATCTGAGAATGAATGCTACTATAGCTATTCAGTATCAACGTTAAGATCCCACCTCCCACATCATTTATAATATAGCCACCTCCCCTAAACTATATTATAAAATCCCACAAAGTGGCATACAAACTAACATCCTATTTTCTAGTGGGACTTGAAGACGCCTATCGTTTCTGTTAATAGGCACATTTAAGCACCATCATACACACATCAGTAAGCATCATTAAATTTGATATTTTAACACTTTATAACTTTTGGTGTACTTAATGCACTCATTAATCATAACATATTTATCCAATTTTAATACATTTTTTCAGCAACTTATTAATAGTTTTATGTTTTATAAGTCATACAAGATTTCAGACATTTTATTAAATACAAATTCATTTCAGACAAAATTAATACACAGTACATAATCGCATTGACACCCCAGTTCTAACCAGATCACCAAAGTTAAGCAACGTTGAGCTTGGTTGATACCAGATGGGTGACCATTTGGGAATTGTAGGCGCTCTATGTGCTCTCTGCTTATTTCGGCATTTGTTTCTAGTCGTCCTGAACACACACACACACACACACACACACACACACACACACATTGTTATATATTATGAATGTCCTATGATCGTTTTGATTGTATAAATGGATGGACAGTTATTTCGTTTTATAATAAATACGAGACACTTTTGTTTATAATACAGGTTTGGTTTTACTATGGTTTACGCTTCAAAATTAACGGCGGTGGAGTTTAGTGGAAGAGGGTGGGTCGCAGAACTCTGTGTCAACCTGTATCTCGCTTCTCCCTCCCTGGCTTTCTTTCTCTCTGCTCTTTTTATTTATATCACTATATGACCTGTTGACCTATTTCTTGCCAGCTTCTTTATTGTTTCAATTCTCTGGGTCATAGCTCCTGTTGCTTTACCTGTTAACCTTATTTCAGCTAGCATTTGTTTATTGCACCTTTCTGCTGGTTTTAGTCTAATCCATTTAATATCGGTTAGTTTCCAGGCCGATTGACGTCATGGATATAGGTCGTTTTAAATTCTGGGATTTCCATTGTGTTCTTTTTATTTGGATACAGATTCGTAACACGATTATAGGTCAAATTCCTGGGATTTACTTATTATTCTTTTGATCGGCCGGGATTTCCATTGTGTTCTTTTTGTTTAGAAGAATCTTCCTGGAATGAAGTTATTGTTATTTTGATCGCCTCTCCTTAAGAATATATGTACTTAGTTATATTTTTGGAAAATAGGATTCCAGCAGAGTGCTCTATTATAAGGAAAAAATTATTATTTTTATTTTCAGAAAGTTTAGATGAGATTAGTCATTGATACTGTCAGTTTAAAACCTGATAATAGAGGACCGTTTTTGAGCCAAATATCAAGCCGATAGGATGAGTATCAGCTGAAGTGAGCTTGATATGGGTATCAAAAATAAGTTATTAAAACAAGTTATTAAGTTTGAAACCGACGGTATATATATATAAAATATATATAATATTTTTATTTTCAGAAAGTTTTATCTAAACTTTCTGAAAATAAAAATAATATATATATATATATATATATATATATATATATATATATATATATATATAACTACTTCATTTATTCACATAAATTTAATATACGAAAGTATAGATTTATGCGTAAACTTTAAGTATTTACTTCAAAAGTGCTCAATACGTAGGTAGAGCTAGTTAGTAATTTATAAAATATATATGGCGATTAAGCTACACTGAATATTCTGCGTTTCATCCAACTATAGGATTCGTCAGGCTATCCATTCCACTTACCACTGGTATTTAACAATGTCGACTCATGAGAGCTGCAGTTGAAGACTGAGAACTTTTGCCACAAACTCGGTAGGTCTTCATAGTCTGTCAAAACTGAAAGAGCCTTTACCTAATATGCAGTAACAGCAAGTAATTTTCCATTTTTAAATATATTGTTGAACTTATGAGTAACTCCGAAGGTATCAGGGGTAAGCAGCACTTACACTGACATTACCTAAACTGGCCTTAAGCAATAGAAATGCTGAACTTATGCATGTTTAATACGTTAGCTTCACTTTAGATTTGAACTTACAAGCTGAACAACACTATGATTCCAGTAATTCTAGCAGAAAATGGATTCATGTAAAAGAACTTCAAAAACTATGTGGCAAATACACCTTGCAAATCAAATACAAGATACATTCAGACAATTGCATTTAAAGGGATGGTCAGAATTTTAAAAAGATCTATCGGTTGGAATATATGAGTAAGCAGGTGAATGTTTTGCATCGGGTAGGATGTCTATCCCCATCTTGAACAAACTGATAAGAAAATTTAAAAAAAATGGATGCTCATACAACCAGATTATTGATAATTTTAAATTGTTTCATGAAAAAGAAAGAACTGTTAAATCAGAGAAATCCACACAACCGTTTATCATCCTCAAATAAATAGCATTGTTGAGAGTTTCAACTTGAAAGATTTTTTTACATGCAAAGCCTACTAACAATACAATAAAACGACTTATTCAGATACTTTTAAGGCTTTGTGTCAGCAAAAACCTTGTAGAGAAGCATATTGTGTCACAATTAAAAAGGAATAGAGCTGTTCTGCAGCAAAAACCTTGTATATAAGCATATTGTGGTCATCAGCGCAGTATTTATTTGATCCAACAAAGAAAGTGTGTAAGGTGACGTCATTCCTTGTTAGAATCCCCACAAAAATGGCCAACGTAGTATATTCTCCTTCAGTAGAAAATAAAAACCCAAAAAGATATTTACCTAAATATATACAAATATTTTTAGCCATGATACAGTTAGGCTGTATTCTCTGTAGCCACAATATTATGAGCACTTTGAAGTTTTTCATTGTTCTCGTCAAATTTTTCCCGATTCTGATTAGAATTACCGATTCTGATTCTTAATTTAAAAAAGTAGAATTTCATTTGATGAAGAGAAGGAGTAGTACTTTTAATGCAATTTCATTTATTTTTAAATTTCTTTTTGTTTTCTCTTTATTTATTGTATCAAAATTTTGATAAACTAATTGTACAATTTTCATTTATATTTTTCGCTTGTGCCATTTAAAAAATTATTTAGCCATTTTACTGTGCCATTTTTGTGCCATTTTTAATTAAATTCATTATTATGATGTATAACTTTTAGTGGTAGCTTAAAGTCAATGAATCTCATCATCTACATAACACTTAACCCTTATCCTAGATTGGCCTCCGGGGCTTTATAAGAGATGACCTCTCAAGTAAAAAAAAAAGTGACTGCCCAAGTAAAAAAATTATCCTTAGTATCAGCAGTAGAAAAATAAGTTTAAAAAAAAATGTTCAATTGTTTTAGGAATCAAATTAGGCTAAAATTTTTCTGATTCCGATACTTCAAAAGATTCTGATTTTTTTCAGTTCTCAATTCTGATTAATCGTCTCAACACTAAAAATTATTCGATGTCTGTGTAGTGTAAGTCTTAAATAAAGATTAAACTCAGAGGAAGAAAAAATCTGGACAGTATAATGAGAAGGTGCAAAACAATAAACTTTATTCAAAGAATAAATTGATCAGTAGATGTAGAACAGTTGGGATAGCAAGATCAATTGACAAGGGAAGGCCAAGTAAAAAATAGAGTGGAGGGATAAGGATGGACTTGAGAGAAAGAGGGATAAAAAAAGACCTGGCTAGAAATAGTTTGGAAGTCCATTTCTAAAAAAAATGTGTGTTGTAGCCTTGCAGACCGGTAATAATCAAGACCGACACAGTGGTATAATTGATAAATAGCGTTTAACAAGTACACGTCATTATTCTGGGACCATAACCATATTTAGTCTCTATTAGTCATTATTATAAATATGGGTAGATCAACTTATCACATAAGCAACATATCAGCATGAAAACGGACGTTAAACTAATGATGATGACCATCATCATCATCATCTTGGGATATATGGTGTGAAATCTCAAGATATCAACTCTCCTTTATGTCATGCTGACTATTTTTTGGTCGAACATGTGAACCGTATCATTCGGTTTATTCATCGATGTATTTGGTTGGTTGTTTTGCTTTGCTGCGTATCAACCCGTTTTGGATCATTTGAAGTTAACTTGAATTTTATAAAAGTTAAACAAAAAGTAAAAAATAATTTCAACATGTTTATTTGTTTATTTAAAAAATAAATTTAACAAATTCATAAATTTAACAAATTCATATATTTAATAAAATCGTATATTTAACAAATTAATATATTTAATAAAATCATCCTATTATAAATTTTCGTACTGTGTGTGTGTGTGTGTGTGTGTGTGTGTGTGTGTGTGTGTGTGTGTGTGTGTGTGTGTGTGACACGGTTTGTCTCAGCCTACAGGCAATTCACCCAGGCAAGTAAGGTCCCGAAATGAAGCTTATGACGCAGCAGATGTTTTAGTGACATTTATATCCATGTTTTGTGTATGGAAATGCAAAAAAAAAAAATGCAAAAAATAACGATTTACTAAACCACGTTTTATTTACTGGATATTTTTCCGGTATAAGGACTCAAGTTTACTCAGCTGGGCAAACATGGGTGCTTGTATATTTAAAAAATTGTATATTAACAACTTCATATATTTAACAACTTCATATATTTTTTTAAAAATCATATATTTAAAAAATTATAAATTTTTAATAAATATACATTTTATAAACAATTTTAATTTAGCTGTTTAGGTTCTATGCCATATCAACCATTATGAATTATTTAAAGATAACTCCAGCCTACATCGATGATTTAAAAATGAGTCACCTTGTAGATGGTGAAAGGTGGGCGTGTTAGCATAAGATCTTGAAGAAGCAATATGTTTGATCTGAAATTCTAGACCAAAACCTACCTCGAGTAAAATGAACATTCTCAAGTGATGCTTTTAAAAGTCCAATGAAAACGTTAATCAATGACAATGATTACCCTCCAATATACAAGACTTAAACGTGATGGAAGATATTAATTCTGGGCAACGCTGATCAAGAATCTATAATATTTACGGTTTAAGATTAAACGGTCTTAATAATAAAATTAAGTTCAAGGAATATTGCTTAATTGGTTTCTAATGACTATTGATCAAATTCAATACAAATCTAAAATATTTGAATTTGAAAATGTGAGTTTCTGCCTATAATATTCCCCCGTAAAATCTCTTTAAAATATTCAAAGGAAATTGAAATTTGAGGAAGATTTATTAATGAAGGTCTAATATTTATTGTTATTTATGAAGGTCTAATGTTTATTGTTATAATTTTACAAAAATCAAAGGTATCTGAATTTTTGTAAGAGACTTCCTTTTGCATTTTAAATATATCCCACATTACGACACGTTATACCTAGCATCTATGTTCCAAAATTCATAATGATCAATTAATTAGTTTAGGTGTGAATCCTGTAAACACAAATCTAAAAACATATGCACATACATAACTTTATATATAGAAAGAGATGCAGAAGAAAATTGTGCACCAAAACATCCACCATAACTTTTTTTATAAAACTGTCTGAATAGAAACGCATATGAGACTTGTTTGGCTTGTAAACAATCTATTTATATGTAAGCGCAGCTGCATAGAGGGTTATTGCTTTTGTTTGTACTTTAGAAACGTCCAAACATTTCTATAACGATGCTTGTCGGTCTGTCATGATTAAGTTTGTAACAGTTTGTTTTGTCGACCTAATACATTTAAGGTGGAATAGGATTTCGTGACTCTATTAGATTCAAGTTTAAAATAGCATTTTTCTCCTACTGTCACACTTAACTTTGAAATAACATTTTGCTGACAAAATTAAGTTTAAAATAACATTTTAACCACTCTATGAGATTGCATTCTCATTGCTCTGTCATACTAAATTTTGAAGTATCATTTTTCATGGGACTCTCACGCTGGTTTGAAATAGAATTTTCCGTTTTCTGTCACTTTTAAGTTTAAAATAAGATTTTCTTTGGTCTGTTATACTTAAGCTCGAAATAAAATTTTCTTTAGCTTTTCATGCTTACGTTTGAAATAGCATTTTTGTTACTTTGAGTTTATGCTTGGAATAACTTTTTGTTTAGTTTGTCATACCTTTGAAACGTTTGAAATAAAATTTTTGTCCATGAAACATAATTAAGTTTATATTTTCTTGATCTGCCATATTGATGTTTAAAATTGCATTTTCATCAGTTTGAAATCGCATTTTCATTGGTTAGTAAGATTTGTTCGAAATAACATTTTTGTCGGTCTGACGTATTTAAATTTGAAATTAAATGTTGTTTTTTCTGTTTTGCTCACGTTTGAAATAACATTTTTTGGAGAGGGGGTATAAAATTTCGATGGTCTAACATTCTGACATATTTAAATTTGAAATAGAATTTTGTTTGGCTGTGAAGTTTAATTTTGAAATAGCATTTTGTAATGCATCTACACACCTCTAAAAGGGACTCTATCCGTCGGTCTTATAAGTCACATACATTTGAAACAGAATTTTTATCATTAACCCTTTATGACCTGAATTATGATGTAGATGATTTAAAAAAATATTTGTTCATTTTATGACCTGAATTATGATGTAGATGATTTAAAAAAAATATTTATTGTTAATTTTATGACCTGAATTATGATGTAGATGATTAAAAAAAAATATTTATTGTTAATTTTATGACCTGAATTATGATGTAGATGATTTTAAAAAAATATTTATTGTTAATTTTATATCCTGAATTATGATGTAGATGATTTTAAAAAAATATTTATTGTTAATTTTATATCCTGAATTATGATGTAGATGATTAAAAAATATTTATTGTTAATTTTAGATGATGGCATACTGAATATAAGCAATAGACAGGGACTGGAGATATCTGGCATCTACCCAGATACTGAACTAATACGTACAAGGTGTGTTTGAATGCATTCCCTCTTTATTTATGCTGTTATATTTATTTATTTATGACTGAACGAATAAGTCCAACCAGGTCATAAAGGGGTAAACGTGTATATTTGATATTTTTACTGTTATTTTACTCATGAAGGCCAAGAATCACTCGAAGATAAAGATTAATGAAACGGAAATAATTGCAAGCCAAAATCCTTTCTAGGTAGGAAGGCAAAGAAGCTCTGTTCATGTAATTTTGCTTGATACTAGGTACACGGAGAAAGAAAGAAAGAAATGCGGGTTATTGCTGTGAATGTTGTACAAAATGGAACCGAAGATTCATCAGGTATCTTCTATATAATGGTACTATTGCGAAAAGTTTGCGATGTCTTTTGTGAGATTATAGGGAAGGAAAACAAAACTCCTATCCTATCCTTACATTATCAACGCTCTGATCCCCATCTGGCATCAATTGTGATGGATGGCTCTCGTCTGGGTGAGGCCCCGTGTTTTGACAAGCTTCTGGGTTTGACCTTTACTCCTGATCTGAAATGGAACACATACATCAAGTCTGTTGCCAAGGTCGCTGGAAAGATGGTGGGATCCTTCTACCGCTCCAGAAGATATCTCACTACTGATGCAATTCTCTATCTATATAAAAGCCAAGTACGTCCAAGGATGGAATACTGTTGCCATATCTGGGCAGGAGCTGCTAAAAACAGCCTATTCTGCCTTGACAGAGTACAAAATAGACTTCGTGGCTTAGTGGGGGATGCTCTTTTCTCTACCCTGCAACCTCTCTTGCGAGCCTATCCTTGTTTTATCGTTATTTCCATGGCAGGTGCTCGTCTGAACTCCAATCTCTGGTCCCCCCTCGCCAGTCTTTCACGAAAAACACCCGTCTAGCCGAATCCACTGTGAAAAATTTCCCCCACTCGTTATCTGTGCCTAAATCAAAACGCGGATTCCATGAACAAAGCTTCTTTCTTAGAACTGCACGCCTGTGGAACTCTGTTCCGTCTGTCTGCTTCCCACTGGAATACAACTTGGATGTCTTCAAGTCCAACGTTAACAAATTCCTAATGAACCGCCCCCTTAAGTAAACACTTCATCAAATCTCCACACTAACGTAATGTACTTGCAATAACCCTTATCCCTGAGTGGCTTCCGGGCCTTGATAGGTGGTGATCACTGTGTAAAAAAAAAAAAAAAAAAAGAGATCACCCTCCCACCTCCACCAAAGTAGATTTCCATTTTGTACAATGTCACGGCAGGAAAAAGTGCTTTGTAAGCCACCCTCACAGATGTGGCAGCAGTATTCTATTTTTTTATTTTTTGACATATAAATTTTATACACGGTAGATGATTACTTTATAGATCGAGTACTTTATCAATAGACGCATCTTAAAAATGGATTCTTCTTAGAAATGAATTCTTCTTAGTAGGCCTCCAGAGCAGTAATAAAACCAAAATTCTATCCTCATATCTGTTTTATTAGTTATTAATGCGTTCATAAATAATGTGACAAACTAACATTGTGAAAAGCAGACACAGAGTTTAAGTATAATATAGATTTTTTTTTCATTCTCTGTTGATATATATGTGACAGACACAACGTCTGGACGCATCTTAAAAATGGGTTCTTCTTGTTTGTAGATTATTTTTTTTTATATTGCCACAAATGGCGAAAATGAGAGATGTCCATCCTTTCGACAGACGCCATTAAAAAACATAACAACTCTCCACGTCAACACTATGTCGTAATGAAAGTTCAATTAGACATTCTTTTGACCAATTTTTTCCCCAGCATTACTACCAAACATGATTACTTGTTACTTTCAATAAAATCCATATTATTCATCAGTCAACATGTTTTCCTCCCAGAAACATAGCGAAGAACTGAGATAACCTCCCTCTCTAATTAGTTGGCGATAGACCTACCCCAAAGACTCCAACTCATCGCCACTTATAAAGGTGCGATTCAAAAATCTCTGATACTTGAATAGGAATGGTGATTATTTTCGTGAGAATTTTCTAAATTGATGACAAAATTTCCTCTTACCAAATTAGCATGCTAAGATTTCCATACATAAAATGACTCAGTTAATTAATTTTATAAAATTCTACAATTAATTCATAATTAATTTGTTTTCATTACACATTAAACTTTCTTCTCTCTACCAACTCTTTTGTTCCATATAATCTGTCTAATTTTTGTTCATCTCTCTCTTTCTCTCTCTCTCTCATATATATATATATGTATATATATATATATATATATATATGTATATATAAAATGTTTATATTAATAAAAAAAAACAAATATATAAATTTGTTTTTTATTAAACAAATTTACATGGTCCTCAAATGAACCTTATTATTAATATTAACCTTTATAAAGATTCATTTGAGGACTGTTTTTTTTTCTGTAGAAAGCAAGCATTTATTAAATCGCCTGACGAGGACTTCTGGTTTAAACGGACCATTTGTCCGAAACATTAGTATGTCGAGTGTCGCGTGAATGTAAATTTTTTATATTGATAAATATATATATATATATATATATATATATATATATATATATATATACATATATATCTTGCTCTTCTATTATTGAGCACTTTTACGAACTTGTCAGACAAGTGGCACTCCCTCAGTTATTCAAAGTTCATGTGCCTGAAGATGAATTTTCAGCCCTGCCAGCGATTTGCACACCCTCAAACAGACATGGCACTTACGACGGTCATTGGTTTGATGGAGCCAACAGCAAGACCCTTAAAAACTAATTTAATCGGCTAAAGACCCATAAAAGAACGATCCATAAAAAATCCAATCATTTGAGGCCCCTAGGATCGCTCTGCGACTTTTAGTTTCGGAAGAGATAGAGTTGGTGTCTCAAAAATCTTAAAATGTACTCACACTTCAATTACATTTGTTTTCTGTATTCGAAGCTTTATCATTTCACTTTATGTTCATAAATAAAGGTTTTAGCATCATTCGAAGTTGGAGTTAGATACCCAGTGTGTGTGTGTGTGTATATATATATATATATATATATATAGAGAGAGAGAGAGAGAGAAATAAAAAGGAACACACCTAATTATGGGTTCATCAATGCTTCGTCTTTATTTCGAGACTTCCTCTGGATGAATGAGATCAAGAAAACACAAAAACATGGTCCAGAATCCATTCACGAAATGGCAATAAAATCATGACAAGTTTCAATAAAAAATACACGATTAAACCCGGACCTGAAACTTCCAACGTAGACCCCCACTACCATGTCTCCTTCTCCTACATCAGGGGTCTACGTTCTAACCTTCCAGAGGTTAAAGCCTAATTATAGGAGACTAAACCAGACCTTTTATTTTTAAGCGAAACTGGAATTGGACAGACTATTTCCCTAAAGGAGTTCGTAATTAAAAGATACTCTAACCTAACTTTCAAATCTGACCCCCAAGATCGCCATTGGCATGGAATATGTGCCTATATAAAAGATGGCTTTCCATGCGGTAGGGACATCTCCAGAGAAGATCCTAACTTACCCTATATGTGCTTCCAAGTAGCACTAGCTCACACTACGGCATTTATATTTACTCTCTATCGCCCCCATAACAGCGGAGTTACTATCTTTCAAAGCATATCTGAGAAAATTGACCAAGTTCTATCAGCATATCCTTCAGCTAACATTCACGTATGTGGAGACTTCAATGTTCACAATATGGAATGGTTGACCCACTCAAACAAGACCGATGATGAGGGGAGATTCTGTCATGATTTCTCCATTGCTTATGACCTCACTCAGATTGTTCATGAACCCACCAGTGTGCCCGACAATGACGGCCAGTATGTAGGTCTCCTAGACCTTTTTCTCACAACTTGCCCTGAACTATGCTCAGTTTCCATTCTGTCTCCTCTTGGATCTTCCGACCACTCAGTTGTATCAATTAAGATAAAAATGAAATGTAATAAGTCCCCAGACGTACCTCTCCATCGTACAGCATATCGATGCACTATGGCTGACTGGGAAAGTTTCCGTACATTTATATCGGATCTTCCTCTGCGATCTATGTTTAAAAAGGATGTGTCGTCTATAGTATCAGACCTGACAGAATGGTTAATTGTAGGTATAGACAATTTCATACCCTCGAAAAAGTTCCGGCAAAAACCTAACAGCCAGCCATGGTTTTCTCCAGAATGTGCTGCTGCTATTGCGCACAGAAATCACTTTTTCCACTGCTTCCAACGTAATAGATGTATGGAAATTAAGGCCGCTTTCAGGACTGCCAGCAACCATTGTAAGAAAGTAATAAAGAACGCAAAAGAGTTGTATGCTCAGTCCGTCAAGTCCAAAGTAGCTGATCAGCGGCTTGGTTCCCACCAATTTTGGCAAATTGCAAACAGAATCCTGAACAGAAGCGTGTGCTCTATCCCAACTATCATCAATGGACCTGAGTTAATCTCGTCAGCATCAGACAAAGCCAAACTCTTTGCCAAGAACTTTGCAGCCAATTCTACCCTTTGCGACCAAGGCCGCCAACCCCCAATATTTCCTCCTGTACCAGAAAACACACTATGTGATATACAAATATCTGTACATGATGTTGCCAAGCTAATCAAAAACCTTGATTCCAGTAAAGCAACTGGCCCTGACGGTATTCCAATTATAGTACTCAAAAAACTTCAACCAGAACTAGCACCCATACTTACAAAACTGTTTAAACGTTGTCTTAAGGAGAATTGCTTCCCATCACCCTGGAAAATCTCATCAGTATGCCCTGTATTTAAGAATTCAGGTGATCGTTCATCCCCCTCTCAGTACAGGCCAATAAGTTTCCTGTGCGTCATGAGTAAGTTGCTGGAATCTGTGTTAAATACAGAAGTAATCAACATCTCAGCAAAAATAACCTTCTTAGTGACACACAATATGGTTTCCGTTCTGCTAGATCTACAGCAGATGTGCTTACAGTTATATCTCATAGGATTAGCGAATCTCTCGACAGAGGCAACCTTTCTAGGGCAATTGCTCTTGACATATCAAAGGCCTTTGATAGGGTATGGCATAAAGGTTAACTTCACAAGATCTCCAGCTATGGTATAGCTGGAAATGTCTTCTCAATTATTAAATCATTTCTCTCTGATAGGTTCATAAGAGTAGTAGTTGATGGGCAAAAATCAGAAGCTCAAAGTATTAATGCTGGTGTCCCTCAGGGGTCCATCCTGGGCCCAACTCTTTTCCTGATTTACATTAATGATCTTCCAAATTACATCCTTACATCATTTGTAGACATTTTTGCTGATGACACTACCATCTATGGTAGCACATCTAAGACAGTAAACGACCAAGTTCTCTCCGATTCTCTCTCCTCTGATCTTGATCACGTTGTACAATGGGGAAAGGAGTGGCTGGTTACTTTTAATGCATCTAAAACCAAGCTTCTATCTTTACATCATCAACGTTCTGATCCCAATCTGGCATCAATAAAAATGAATGGCTCTCGTCTTCAGGAGGCCTCAAGTTTTGACAGGCTTCTGGGCTTGACGTTTACTCTTGATCTTAAATGGAATACGTACATCAAATCCGTTGCCAAGGCCGCTGGAAAAATGGTT